>NC_067140.1:10253814-10395648 GCF_903995435.1 Acomys russatus | reverse complement strand
GCCTCCCCTGCGCGGCCCCAGCCGCAAGTAGCCTCGGCCACTCGGCGGGACGCGGCGGCCGCGCAGCTCCAGGCAGCGAAACAAGCGCGCTCCAGGGGTCGCAAGTGCCGGCGGGAGCCGGGCGGGTGAGCGGAAGATCCACGGCGGGAGGCACCACGCCAGGCCGAGTGCGCGATGGGCCGCCGTCTACCCTTGTGGCTCTGCGCCGTCGCTGCGCTGCTCTCAGGGGCGCAGGCCAAGGGCACCCAGCTCCTCGCACGGCCAGCACAGCCCGGTGCCTCCCGCTACAGCCTCTACACGACCGGATGGCGTCCGCGGCTGCGCCCGGGGCCGCACAAGTAAGCGTGGGGCCTGGCTGCGGCGGGAACGCCAGGGGGGCCCCCCGCGTGGCGCGCCGCTACTCCCACCTGCCGGGACCCTTGCAGAGGCGTCGAGGCACGGGCACCCTAGTCACGGATGGGGCGGTTCCCCCAGCGAGATCCTTTGCGCGAGCAGGCGCCCCATGATCCATGAGGCTGCGGGGTTGGCGAAGAACAAGTCAGCCGAGGGGGCCTGGCGCGTCGGCTGGGATCCTGGCAGTGCCCGTGGAAACCTTTCCAGCGAAGTAACATTTTCCAGCTGCGCTGTGAGCAAACTTCAGGCGTAGCGGACCAGGTGGAGGGAGAGGAGGCAGGGCTGTCTGCTCCTAGAACACGCGGGGCCACCCGATGCTTCAGTCTCTTCTCTGCCTTGCACGGTTGTAGATAGAGCCAAGCTCACTGTAGATAGTTTCTCCTCCCCAGTAACCCTGTGGTGGTAGCCCAAGGTGGCTAAGCCGCAGAGTTGGTGAGAACTGTGGGGTCCTGGGCTGTCTGCAAAACAGACTTCCACAGTGGTTGGTTTATACCCGAATTTGAGTTCTAGTGGAATGTAAGATCTTGTCGGCAAGAACCCAGCCCAAAGCCACACTCTGTGAGCCCGGGAGCATCAGAGCGGGCTTCCTTAGACAGAAGAACTGGTCTTGTGAGTAAGGAAACGCCAAAGCCTAGGTTAGAGAGCTTTTTCGCGGGAGCAATGAGGAAAGCCCGGATTTTTTAAAAAAGCCACCAAGTTGTGCTCTCGGAAGCCTTGAAGGCCAAGACAGGAGTTCAGAATCAGCGAAGGAGCTGGAGGATGGGAGATTTGGCTGAATGGTTGAGGGAGAAGCTTGGGGGGGGGTGCTTCTCAGAAGGGTGGGTGGGTAACCAAACACCCAATCTCCTGGGTCAATAGAGCGCTTGGCTCAATAGCTAACTATCAAGGACACAAATCAGTAGAACTGGGGCCCAGCCCAGAAGGTCTGGATCCTAGGCAAAGGTCAGGCACCCATGGAACAAGAATAGATAAAAGCAATATGGAGACGGGGGTGGGGATGGGGGAGTCTCCTGTAATCAACAGATGGGGGCTCAGGCCAAATATTCCAGAGGTGCTGTTTTCATCTCCAGGTCTCTCTGTGCCTATGTGGTACATAGGAATGTGACCTGCGTCCTACAGGAGGGAGCAGAGAGCTATGTAAAGGCTGAGTACCAGTGTGGGTGGGGGCCCATCTGCCCCTCCACAGTCAGGTGAGTACATCCCAGGTCCTGCCTTCAGCTGCAGACCAAACCATTTCTGCCAAGGGTACAGCTGTAGTACTCTGGGCTTGAAAGAGCCTGCCTGAGCCACAGAGTTGGCTAGAACAGACCAGGATCCTTGAACCGAGGCCCTGAAAGACCTGGAAGTTGTGTGACCTTGAAGCCGATCCTCTGCCATAGAGACAAGGAAGGGCTCAGTTTGGAGCCTAGAAAGCCTCAGGGATACAAGAGGGAGGCTGGTGGGCTAAGGAGATGTGACAAAGGTAGAGTACAGGGAAGGAGAGGATAGTTTGACACTACAGGGCTCTCCGGCAGAGACTCACAAAGGCTCTGGTGACTGGGGAAGGTGGGGCAAAGGTGGAGCCAGAGACCGCAGCACAGTAGACCAGACAGGCTGTCCAGGTGATGAGATACAAGTACAGCTACATTAGGAGAGTGTAAATGTGTCTGAAAATAGCCCTATGTTCCACCGTGTCAGTGAGTGAACTGGTCCACGGCTGATCGGGTGAAGGACGCGTTCCTGGTTGAGCCCTACCCGCACCTTTGCCCCACCCCCACCCCCGTTCCTATTCACAATCGGAAGTACCCTCACACCAGCCTCTGAGCTGGGTAAGCTAGAGATGGCTGGTAAGAGCAAAGAGAAGCTGTTGGGAGCTGAGAGTAGCCCAGGGCAGTGAAAGGGGACTGCCAGCCGAGCCCTGGTACGCTGTTTCTTCTACACATCAGGAGCTTGAAGCTTTGTCAGGATTCTGAGAGGCCCCACTAAAGCCAGAAGGGACTTTCTCTTGGCAGCAGGAGCTGATGGGCACCTAGAGGTCTTGGGGAGGTTAGCACTGATTCCCGTTAGCATCCTTTTCAAGCAAGCAGTATCAAGTGGGGCTTCTCCATCCACCCACCTTTCACTCTCAGGGCTCGGGGCCTCTGTAAGGCCTGCTCCACTGCATGGTTTTGTCACCCTAAGGGTCAGAAAAGGAAGGCCCCTGGGAGTGGAGACACCCAGGGCATTGCTGCAGCCAGCTGGCTTTAATCAGTGCCCGCCCATGTGGACAGCCTTGAGGGTTGCCTGGAAAGCCAGCGCCAGGGAGCAGGCACCTCAGCCCACAGGCTGATGCTCCCTTGTCCTCTCTGATCCAGGTACCGCTCAGTGCTCAGACCCAGGTACAAGATTGGCTACAAGACTGTGACAGACCTGGCCTGGCGATGCTGCCCTGGTCTTACTGGGGAAGGCTGCCCCGAACACCTCACAAACCATGGAGCTACCTCACCACAGGGGGAGCCAGAGCCCCAGATTCCCTTGGGGCAGCTGGGCCCAGGTCCCAGGCCTTCCCCTCACAACAGAGAGACCCCAAGCCCCCATGGTGAGTCCATTTATGGATGTTCTCTAGGGAGGGGCAGGGCTCGTAGGCTGAATGGCAGGGTGGAGAGGGAGCCGATGCAGGTAAAGTTGGAGAGGGGGACATCACATATGGGGCGACACTGCCAGGCCTCAACCTCTTCCACCTAGACCAGATCGTAAACGTGAGGGAGCTGTGTTCAGGGGCAAGGATGACATGTTGGAGGGCCAGACCCATAATGCTCTTGTGGTTTTCCTTCCTCCTTAGGAAGAAAAGGACCAGGGCTGTTTGGTGAGCGGCTGGAACAGCTGGAGGGCGATGTTCGGCGTCTCTTACAAGCATATGGCACTCTGAGTGGTTTGGTGGCCAATGAGGATCCCAATAGGATCACTAGTGACCCCAGGGCTCCTGTGGCACCTATAGGCTTTGGAGTCATCCCTGAGAGGCTTGTGGATCCAGAAGACAGAGGCAGAGGACCACCCATACCTCCTCTGGGTGAGATCCTAAGCAAGGTGACAGAGGTGAGCAACACATTACAGACCAAGGTGCAGCTGTTAGACGAGGTGCGTGGGCTGGCCCTCGGTCATGAGGCCCACCTGCAACGGCTACGGGAAGCCGCCCCATCCCCGCTGACCTCCCTAGCATTGCTGGAGGAGTACGTGGACCAAAGGCTACAGCGACTCTGGGGGAGCCTGCTGGACGGCTTTGAGCAGAAGCTGCAAGGTGTCCAGAGCGAGTGTGACCTGCGGGTGCAGGAGGTGCGGCAGCAGTGTGAGGAGGGCCAGGCGGCCAGCCGGCGCTTGCACCAGAGCCTTGATGGCCGGGAGCTGGCCTTACGGCGGGAGCTCTCACAGCTGGGCACTCAGCTGCAGGGCCTGACTCTGACTGGTGGGGGCACCTGCTGCAGCCAGCTGGCTTTGATCAGTGCCCGTGTGGACAGCCTCGAGAGGAACCTGCAGGCCGTCACTGAGACCCAAGGTGGCCCCGGCACCCTGGCTGCAGATGAGCTTACGCGCCTCTCTGCTGCTGTGCTCCAGGGAGGTGTAGATGGGCTGCTGGAGGGCCTGGAGACCATCAACGGGACAGAGAATGGAGCAAGGGGCTGCTGTCTGCGAATGGAGATGGGGGGCTGGGGTGTCGGTGGCTTCGGGTCCATGCTGGAAGAGCGTGTGCAGAGCCTGGAGGAGCGCCTGGCAACTCTGACCGGAGAGCGAAGCCACAGTGCCACACCAGACAGATCAGCACGGCCACTTGTTCATTCGGAGCTAGCTGTGCTGGAACAAAGGCTAGTCTCCCTGGAGACCTCATGCACCCCAAGTACCACCACAGCCATCCTGGACAACCTTGTGGCCGAGGTGAAGGCCTGGCAGAGCCGGAGTGAGGCCCTCCTACACCAGGTGGCCAGTCACACAGCTCTGCTCCAACAGCTCAATGGCACAGTAGCTGAAGTTCAGGGGCAGCTGGCAGAAGGGACGGGCAGCTCACTGCAAGGTGAGATCACTCTGTTGAAGGTCAACTTGAACTCTGTGAGCAAGTCACTCACAGGCCTCAGCGACTCTGTCACCCAGTACTCTGACGCCTTCTTGGCCGCTAACACCTCCCTGGATGAACGAGAACGCAAGGTGGAAGCTGAGGTGCACGCCATCCAGGAACAGGTCAGCAGTCAGGGCTCGAGGCTTCAGGCTGGCCACAGGCAGGTCCTGAACCTGCGAGGGGAACTGGATCAACTCAAGGCCGGTGTGGCCAGTGTGGCTGGAGGGTTGAGCCGCTGCCGGGACACGGCCCAGGAACTCCAGCATATGGTGGGCCACTTTGACCAGCGGGTGGCCCAAGTGGAGGGAACATGCGAGAGGCTGGGCTTGTTGGCAGCGCGCCTGAACGGTTTGCCTACTGAGCAGCTGAGGTCTAGGGAGGGGCTGTGGGGCCATATAGACAAGCTGAACCACACGCTGGCCCAGCACACGCAGGACATTGCCCGCCTTCGGGATGACTTGTTGGACTGTAGAGCCCAGCTGGCTGAGGTAAGGCCAGGACGAGGTGATTAGGATGGCTGGACAGAACCTAAAGCTCAGATCCCACTAACCCTGGGAAGTATCATCCCAGAGACCAACCCTACCCGGAAGCATCTTCCAGCCCTTCCTGGCCAACCAGAGGCCACTGGATGATTGGCCTTGGTCCAGCTCAGCATGACTGTCTCGGCCATCAGAAGTCACCCTCAGTGCTGCAGTCTGGGCGATTCAGGGTAACTGCTGAGGCAAGCTAAACAGAACAATGCTGTCTCAAGAGTCAAGGCAAGGGCGTCATGCCTCCAGCCAGACGGCACACTGCGATGTCTGCACTTCTTGTTGCAGACACACTGGAGTTAGCAACTGTGCAGTGTCCAGGCCAAGTCTCAGACAAGCCTGTCTACTGTTCCCTTTACTGCCCAGGGACCAGTCATAGCCCTTGGAGGCATCTTCCTTCATCCCCTGAACTTCTATCCTTAGGTGTGTGGATGAGGTTTCTGCAGGAAGATGATGCCCACTGGGGGTTATTTGGCAATTTCATAGGTGCTATTTCTGAACTTGAGACCAGAGGCCACCTGAGGCTTCCAACCCCCCATACATCATCCACCCTCAGGACAGAACAAAAGCTCAGCAGCCCAGCTGAGAGTTTTCTACATCCCATTTGATCTTGCCTCATGATGAGGGTGTAGGCAGCTGTGGAATTCCAAAGAAGGGATCCAGACAATGTTTGAAGACCCCACCCCCAACCTATCGTGTCTCTTTAATTTCACAAATACACCCACACGGTCCTCTCTAGTTAGAGGGAAATTTCTCCTCAAGCCACCCAGGTCAGTACCTCTTGCCAAGAGCAGCCAACAGTCTATTGAGGCAGACACCGGGAAAGGGGCTGTAGCTAGACCCCCCCCCCCAAAAAAAAAAGGACTCGAAGCCTTGCTTTTTAATGCCCATACAAAACCCCAGCCTTGCTAGGAGGTTCACAAACCGGAGAGAGGTTGGGGTCGGAAGCCATGAAGGAACAGCTGGAAAACACAGGTGCTCAGAGACTAGCGGTCTCTGCTGAGGCTCCTGGCCTGTTTCCTCCAACACAACCTGGGCCTGCCGTGCTGTTTGTCTCTACTCCCTTCTGGCTTGTGGACATTCGGTGTTTGTCCTCCACCCTGAGGTGGTTGGAGAACAGGTTGAAGATTAAATCTTTTAACTGGTCTAAAGGTGCCTTCTGCATTAGCAGCAACGCGGGACCAATGTGTCACTCCTCCTTGGATGATTGCTCCCTCAGCCAGCTGGGCACTAGACTGGGCAGCAGAAGCCAGAGTAGGCTGGTCAGCAAACACCATCTGCTGTAGCCAGGGTTGGGCTAAGCCCTGGGGGTGGGGACGAGAGCAGCAGGGGCAGCGGTTTGATAGGGACAGGCAGGAACTACACTCAACGCCCTACCCCCCAAATCCTTTCCTCTGAGATTTCAAGGTAGTTAGAGGAAGAAGTGACGCTTGGATCAACAGCTGCAAGCAGAGATAGGGCCACAGAGATTCCTGGCTGTCAGAAAGGGTGGGATAGCAGTATTCTCAGATGCCCCTCAGGCACACCCCGAGAAAGGGGCCTGCTACTGCTAACCTCCTCTGTGTGTCTAGGTCTCAGGTTTACATAAGACCACTTTCTCTGCTCTATTACAGATTGAATCAGGGTGACAAAGTGGGTGAGACAAGACACACCAAGGGCAGTGGCTCTCAACTTTCCAATTGTTTATGCTTGTAGGGACTCCCAGCCATAACATTGTTGCTGCTACTTCCCAACTGTAATTTTGCTACCGTTGTGAATCATAATATAAATATCTGCCATGCAGGCTATCTGATACGAGACCCCTGTGACAGGGTTGTTGAACCCTCCAAGGAGTTGCAACCCACAGGTTGAGAACCACGCACCTAGGGGATAGAGAATTCTGCAGGGGTCTAGTGACACATTTAATTGTTGGAGGTCAGGACCGTACTGAGGCCTGGGAGGGCTGCTCCACTCCTGATAGGGAAGTAGGTCCCCAGGGGGTTCCCCAAGCTCAACATCTAGCTGGGCCTCACTAGACGCTGCTGCCCTCTATGTCAAAAATGGCTACTTTTCATTCCATTTCTTCAAGTAGATGGTGGCCCTACAAGTAGCAGGTGCCCTACAAGGTATTGAGTAGTCACACTGATGACCACAGTATTTGTGTTTCAAAGAGGAGGGGGGAGGGTGTCTCTGGCTGCCACCCAACTTGCAGCCCCTGTGTTGGGTTGACCCCATAGCACCCATCTTCCAATCCTTAATGTCCTGGGTCAGACCAAGGAGAACAGCCAGGGCAGCCTCAAGCCAGGGCATCAAAGTCCACGTGCGGCAGTGGCTTCCGCCAGTAGCAGAGGTTGCTGTATTCAGGGTTGGCCAGATCTGTGCTGGGGCCACGCACCACAGGTGGGAAGAGAAGCTCCACCACCTCCCCGAGCCGCTGGTACCTGTGGGCAGAATGGCTGCACTGAGTTGTCACCAGGCAGTGGCCCTCACAGCCGGCAAGGCCTGGGATTCGTGCAGAGGAGGCCCTGGGAGAGGCTGGGTGTCGGGGGGTGGGGATGGGGATGGGGGGGCATGTGGCCTTACGTGGATTTGTGGTTCTTTATGAGCTCTTGAATGAGCTCTCCCCGGGGGTTGACTGTGAAGATGCGCGATTCAGGAAGGCCCACCTGACGGTAGGCAAAAACATCCTGCAAGAGCGGGAGAGGGGAGAGGGATAGGACAGCGTCTGAGACTGTTGCGGGCATGGAGGGGGGCTGCAGATGTGAGGAGGGGATACTCACATTGGGTCTGTTCCCAAAGGCAGCATAGAAAGGCTGTCTTTGGGGCAGAAACAGCTGTTGGATGTCACTCAGGCAGGCCACCTTGAATACCTCTGGCTTTTTCTCGATCACCTCTCTGGAATGGCCATGACCGTGGTCAAGGAAGAGGAGGGCAAAGGAAAGGCAAAGGTACCAGAGGGTCAGAGGACACGCCGTCTGACCAGCCTTGTCGGATATCCGTGAGCTAGGCTGGAGGTGCTCTTGCCTTTCCCTGCAAGGGGCTGTGGGCTCTGTGTGAGGGTAGTTAGTTACCTGTGGAGGGCCGAGAAGAGGCTGCTGGGAGACAGCAGGATGGGGCCCTTAGGGAGGCCACAGCCACGCTCGCTCACCCACTGCAAGTAGCCCTTGGTGAGGTCAGCCATGCCGATGGCCCGTGCTGAGCAGTACAGGAACTTGTAGCCATTTCTGGGGGTGAGAGACAGAGCCATTAGACACCCTCTCTGTTCCTGTTCCCCCTTTGTTGCAAGCCTAGCTCAGCTCTAGGACTCTAGTCTTCAACCCCAGAGGGCTTTGCAGGAAGGGGACATAGGATGGTTTTGAAGGGTGTCCTCAACAGCTTCCTAGCTGAAACATGGACACTGTTTTATGGGCCAGGATAGAAGTGGCTTCCAGCTACCTTGAGGTCAACAGGGAGATGACTCACAAGAGAACTAGAGGCTGGGAGGGTCTCTGTTTTATGGACTTCCCAGTCGTCTCCTGCTGTGGGCTCTGGTGGTGCCTAGGACTGGCTTCCCAGGGTAGAAGTTAGGGTGGCTTAAGATACCCATCACCCCCTCCCTCCAGCTAGGAGCCCTGGCCCAGCTAGAGTTCAGTACTCACAGATGGATTTTGTGGTAGAGACTAGTAATGCCTTGGTGTGTCCAGTCTTTCCCCAGCTGGGGCAGAATGTGGCCCAGAGCATCCGACCTATAGCAGGGAAAGAAGGTCATTTAGGCTACCCACATGGCTACCATGCTTCCATGGCTGTAGCCCAATGTGGCTCTGCCCCAACTTGGCCCACCCAGGAGGAGGCATTTGCATACTGCTCCCATACACCCAGAACAAAGAGAGGTGGGTCCCCAGGCACTCCCCCAGATTCATCACAGCCAGCTGAGTCTCACTTGGTGATGGTGCCATCTATGTCAGAGATGACCACCTTGTCATCCCAATTCCAGAGGTAGATGGTGGCTTTGCACCGGCAGGTGCCTTGGTATTGGGTAGTCACACTGAAGACCACATCGTTAGCTCCTTCATGCAGGTTCAGACACCGCTGGGGGCAGAGAAAAAAAAGGGGAATGCACGACTCCCTCCCCCACAACCTTCTATGCTGACTGTGGCTTTTGATTCCCATGAGCCTCCTTCTCCTCTTCCTGTTAGTTCAGAGACCTTTCCTGGGGAGCCTTATAACAGCCATACATAGATACATCTACATGGGCAGATGGTATCTGTGTCAGTTAGGGACCTGCATAGTGCCAGGCAGAGGAGCCCTGACTTCTCTCTCAGTTCTTCATGACATGAATATCAGACAAGCTGTGTCTATGACACTCTGCCTGGGATTCTAGGCCAGCCCCAAGGCAAAGGAGATACTCTATTCCAAAGGAGGGAGCCCTGTGGAATCATCATAGGAAGCCCTTTTGGAGGGACAATATTCCCCTAAAGTGAGACCTTGCCTTGAATGTGGTCCTTAAGAGAGTGATGGTAGCTGCTCTCCATCCTAGCTAGGAGACCTCTGTGTCTTGGCTGACCCAAAAGTGAACAAGTACTCTAGGATACCAAGCAAATGACTATTACCCTGTACCAAGCTGGTCAAACATGGCTGCCTCCCTGACCGTGGACCTACCAGCTACAGAGCTCAGGGAATCCGTATAGTGATGGATGGACAGGGTTATCAAAAGCCTTAAAGAGCTGTTGTCAACACTGATGACTCCAGGGAGGTTTCCAAGGGACATTGCAGTGCACGGCAGGTAGGTGGTAGTTTAGGACATGAGAAGACTTTTCGCACCAGAGATTCTAACAGAAATGAGCTGGCCTATGAAGTGGGCCCCCAGAGGGAACGAGCAGAGGCTATCAGCGCAGCTGCCTAGGGGATCCATTCTGGCCTCAGGTTAACTGCACCTCATCTCGGTCCTGTGAGCCTTGGGCAGAATTACCACAGCCTGGCCCCTCCACACAGGGACACAGGGATGCACAGACTCACAATCTGATCAGAAGAGAGACGAAGGGACTTCTTGTAGGTTGGGACGTAGCCTGGAGTGGAGGGTGGCAGTGGGGGGACTTCAAGGATCACAGGGCTGTCTGGAGCATCATCATCACTGCTTAGGGCTTCCGTCTTCTCTCTGTGGGCGTTACTGGTATTAAGCCACCTCCCCCCCTCCAAAGCCCCTCTTTTGTTTACCCACAGCACAGGAACATGGCCAACCTAGAGCCTGTTCTGTCACTCTAGAGGCTGCCATCCCTTCAGGTGCTACCATGTGGGATGTCTGCACAGGGATGTGAAAGCCAAGCTTGGAATGGAGGCTCAAACCACAGGGTGTCAGTATGCTTCTCTGGGATGTCCACCCTGGAGATATTTTCCTGCACACAGGTATCCTCCTGGAGTTTATCCCCAGCCCTACTTGCTTTGGCTTCAGCTGGCCCACCCTGGGTCACTCCCTCCTACAAACATAGATGGCAAGGTCACTTCCAAGGTTTAAAAAAAAAGAGGAAGCCAAGTATGCAAGACCCTGTGGGCTGGGGAAGAGAGACCCTTGACCCTCCCCTTAATATAGCATTTGGTATATCTCTAGGTCTATTTTCCCATCTGAGAGGTGAGGACTTTTTTTTTTTTTTTTTTTTTTTTTCGGGAAAATGCTTGGGAACTGACCACTACCATGGCTGAGGAAAGAGGTTCTGGCACCCTCCCCTGCCAAGGTGACCTTCATCAGGCTCCAGCCCTGAGCCCTGCTCACAGTCCAACTCACCCCTGCTGTTCCCTCGCTGTGGCTTTCTCCCTCTGGGCACTGTGCTGTGGGAAGAACTTCCATAAGCACCTGTGATGTCGTCCCTCCTGCTTCTCTCTCCACCCACCCCCCCCCCCCCCCCATCACCAGCCACCCACCACCTACCTCCTCAGCTGGGAAGTCCCTGCGTCTCCAGGAAAACCACCATCGCCCACCCTTCCGGGGCATCTTCTCCTTCTCAAGCTTGTCCACAGTGCTCTGTGGGTAGATGATGGCCACAAATTTTTTCTACACCCCATCAATCTACATTATTTTGACACCGGGAACCCCATGAGTCCAGAATCTCCGCCCACCCTAGAGCACCTTTCTGTCAACCTCTGGAGGCTGGAAAAAAAAAAAAAATGTTTACTTCCTCCTGAGAGGCCAAGGATGACTCATGGAACCCTGCGGAGGCCAAAGGTCATTCCTGACTTACCAGAACTCCTGGCTGTAGCCTAGCTTCCAGATGTCACGAGCCAGTGCCCTACTGGAGTGACTGGGGGCAGTATGCATTGGGAGAGCCTTAAGAACTGGTGCTCTATGCATGATGCCTCCCAGGGCCCCAGTGATAACAGCCTGTAGTCAGAGGTCTCTTCAGTCCCAAAGACAGACACAGACAACTTCGTGAAGTCAGTGACCCTATTCCTCTCTTTGTATTCTGACCAGTATCTGGTTGGGGTGCCATTGCCTTGGAAAAAATAGCTGATTAGATGTGAGCTAGACAACCCAGCAAAGTCCAGGGCAAGGCCTGCCTAGATGACATAGCAGCATCCTACAGGCTCAGTTTACAGAACTCAAGTCGGAAGGACATAAGTGTGGGGTTAGCCAGCCTGGGTGCCAGCAGGCTTGAGTAGGGGGGTCTCTCATAGACCTCAAGTGATGAGTCTGACTGGATAAAATGAGGGGAGTCAAACAAGGGGGGTGACTTTCTCCCTTCCCATAATCCCTAGATCCTAGCCTGTCACCTGAAGATAGAGCAAGATGTCACTAAAGGGATGCTGTCAGTACTTAGACACCCTTTCAGGAAGACTAACTGAGCTAAAAAACCAAGGATAGGGCAGGAGTGAGGCTTCATAGAGTGCAGAAAAGGACAGGTACAGTCACAGACCCCTCTCTGTTCACCATCGGCTTTCTTGCCAAGACTGCTTTCAGTGACCTCACAGAGAAGGCAGGTGGCCGCAGATGGCCAGGTGGAGGTTCTGAGAAAGAATATAAACAGTGGCTTCCTTCGCTCCTCTGAGTGTCCACACGTGCTGTTCGCTGCCTGACCTGTTCAGGACTGTCACTCATTTTTCTGACTAGTGGGCACTTTACTGTCGGCTACTCATCCGGATGAGCCTTCCTGGAGGGTGGGTTTGCTTAGCCCATGACTCCTCAGGCTGGGTGTGGCCCACAACAGGTACTCAACAGATAAGGGCTGACCAAGGGAGCAAGTGCCCCTCAGTTCAGCACAGAGGAGGGTCAGGGTGGGGCCCTGTTTCCCAGGCCTCATCTTTCAGATTCCGCAAACACTCCCGTTGAACGTTTGTCTCGGTTTGGCCATCTGTTGGATATTTATCCCACTCTGATTTCACCTGAGTTCCTCTGATGAAAAGCTCAAACCCAATTAAAACCCAGCCACAGCTGAGGATCCTGGAAATGACAGGCTTTGTCCACACAGGATGGGCAAGACTTGGTGACCTCTATTTCCTGCCTCAAGAGTGGGGCCAGCAGCCAGGAGCCACACATTTGGGGTTTTGTTTTTTTTGTTTTTTTTTTTTTGTTTTTTGTTTTTTTTTTTGTTTTTTGTTGTTTTGTTTTTTTGTTTTTTGTTTTTTTGTTTTTTGAGACAGGGTTTCTCTGTGTAGCCTTGGCTGTCCTGGATTCGCTTTGTAGACCAGGCTGGCCTTGAACTCACAGTGATCCACCTGCCTCTGCCTCCCGAGTGCTGGGATTAAAGGCTTGCGCCGCCACCACCACCCGGCTCTCCAATCCCATCTTTGTTGACTATCTATGACTATGACTTCAAAGCAATGGCCCCAGTGGTGGCCTAAGCATTACCTCAGGTAAGTTCTTCTGGAAAGCTTGCAGAGAAAGGATCATGGGGGCAGCCACAGCCCAGTTATAATGCCTAGAGAGACAGAATGAGGTATTAGAACTACAGCAGCCATTAGGATATAAAGAACATAGTAACTCAGGCCATCGGCCATCCCCAACCTGCTACTCACTTCTCATTGATTTTCACCACAAGGTTGGGGTCATCCAGGAGCCCGGGATTTTTAGTGAGGTCCTCATAGGAGACCACGTGCTGGTTGAACTTCTCTGGGCACAGAGGCAGAAAGTGAGGACCAAGGGTGCCATGTCCCACACATCCACTTCCCTCCTACCCTCCTACATACCTCCTGTTGGCTAGGTCTTTGACTAGGCAACATTTACCCCGTCCTGTGGTTTTTCACACCTATCTCCACTCCAGGAATTACAGGCTAGGTCAAGGCTTACTACCAAGCGTTTGTGTCACAAAGGTGTTGGTGAAGAGTGGACGCCACAGGGTAGATATAGCAGAAAGCCCAGCCTAGCATTACATCTGTGCTAGCCCCGGCCCCTGACTTCTCCTGGCTTCAGGAATTCTTCCCTGCCCTGCTGTGATCTCTGGAGGTCTTCCTTGCTATTTCTCGGCCCCAAGGAGGCCATATCCGGGAGCCATATCTGTTCTCTTACGTCCTTTCATCCCTATGAGTCTTCATCCTTTCCTCTGTTCCCTGAACATCTTTCTCATCTTCCCTTGGTCCCTAGCTCTGCACTAGTCCTTGGAGTGGCTGGCACCATGGCTGAACATACCCAGTGAGATGTCTCGGGTATCAGCCAGTCCACCGCAGAGGGACAATGCTATCTTGTCCACTGAGTCCAGAGTGGATTCTGCTATGTGCCCAGGGTCGGGGTTCTCTAGAAGCTTCTGGTTGCTGGGTTCACTCCACCTCCTGGCCCCCATCCCATAGTCACTGAAGACAAAGAGGCCAGCCATAAGAGGAATACAAAAGAAGACAGAGGTGGCTCCCCTCTCCTCCCAGGCCCTTGATAGGAAGCCTTTGACTCTCTGTCTCCCCGACCCCAGGCACCTCTGGGGGAAATAAAGGGCTGCGTTCTCGGAGTCCAGGGAGGGTAGATCATCCAGGTAAATGTCACTGGGGCCCAGGTGCTGGTTTCTCTTCAGGGAACCTGAGTGTGAAGGAGGGGACACTCATCCACCAAACACAGGTTCAGTGGCACGAGCAACATGTGGCCCTTTGCCTCTGAATGTCCTAAGGTGGAGCTGCCCAATAAAACTCTTCCATGACAGGAATGTCCCATATCTGTATTGTCCAATATGGTAGCCGCTAGCTGCATGTGGCTACTAAGCACACTTCAGTAGACTGGTGTGGCAGGGAAATGGGATTTCAAAGTGTGTTTCATTTTAGTTATTCTCTTTCATTTTACTTACCTACTTATTGGTATCTTTTAAAATACAATTTTATTTTTATTTATTTTTTGTGTTGAGTGTGGGTACATGTGTACCGTGGGGGACATGTAGTGGTCAGAGGACCACAGTGCAGGTGAGGGGACAGCTTGCAGGAGTCAGTTCTTTGCACCACATAGATCCTGGGGATCAAACTCAGGGTGTCTGGCTTGGCAGGATGTGCCTTTACCCACGGCACAGTCTCACTAACCCTATGTAGTGTTTCTTTGAGACAGGGCCTCATGTACCCCAGGCTGGCTTCGAACTCACTAGGTAGCCAAGGACAACCTTGAACTCCTGATCCTCCCACCTGTATCTTCCAAATTCTGGGATTACAATCTTGTACCACTATACGCAGTTTATGTGGGACTGGGACCGGGGCTCAGATGCTGGCTTCCTTCATGTGAGTCAAGTATCCCACAAACTGCACTCCACCCCCAGCCCTTAATTACTTAATTCTATTTAGCCTCCTACTGGCTACCATTAGGAACTGAGGGTGGGTGGGCCAGTCTTCCTTGGCCTGCCTGACTTCCTGCCCCAGCACCCATCATCCCCCGTCACTCAAGACAGCTGCCTCAGGTCCTGGGCCTGAAACTTCTCTCCCACCCTGGAGGCCTAACTCCCGCAGCTTCCTCTGCCTGGAATTTTCTTCCCATTCCTCCCATGGCTGGGTCTTCGTTGTCTTTGTCTCGGTTACAACTCTCACTGTTCAAAGACCTTCCATGACCGTGTGATTTCATAGTCCCCAGGCCTGAGCTAAGGACTCGGCTCTGTGTAGGTTAAGCCATACCCTCTTTGTTTAGACACATGTCACTTGGCTCCTCCGTTGGATAGGGCCCTGCGAACACTGGCCAAGCACAAGACCTGGCATATATCAGCTGCTGAAACTGTACCTAAAGTTGTACAGCCTACCCAGGACATCACCTGAGGCCAGGGATGCAGTGAAAGAGACCCAGTCATCACTCACCTTTCCCCCTGGAGGCTTCTGGACGTCCAGAGGAAACATGGCTCTCCAAAGTGGCCCAGCTCCATGATTTAGTGGCGGGAGGGTGGCCTGCACCCTTGGGGTTCTGAGTCTTGGTTTCCTTACTCTCTGTAGCAGCAGCAGCAAGGGGGGAATCGGCCAGAGTTCCCTCGCTGTGTGCCTCCGCATCAGGATGAAACGTGTCATCCCTGGCCCCTGGTTGCAGCACTGGGAGTCTCAAAGTGTCCACACCAGCCACAGAGGAGGAGGAGGAGGAGGAGGAAGGGCTAGGTTCCCCAGGGAGAGCACAGATCGCCTCTGCCACACTTTCAAGGACCATCGAGGACTCAGGCCGCTCAGCTTTTGCCACCTTCAATCAGATCGATACAGGAAGACACAGTCAGGAGCATGTGGGCACCTCACAAAACTCACATCCCAGCAATCCTAATCCTGGGGCCAGGGATTAGAGGGGCCAGGGAGTCCCTGGAAGGCAGAGACTAGGGCAGCATGGAGGAACTCACCTTGGGCAGTCTTCCCCAGGCCCACTGCATGTGAGACTCAGCTCTCAGGGGAGTGGGCTCCAAGGATCTCAGCTCCAGCTCTGAGTCACTCTTAGGGGACATTAGGTCACCTGATGAGAGGCTGCAAGGGACAAGCATTCAGAGACAACCACTAGTAAACCTGTCACCATCCCCCAACCTAGCCCAACATAGAAACAGGTATTTATGCCTGTATTGAATCAAAAACATACCGGAATATATATGTATGTATACGTATGTAAATGTTCATATAAAAAGAACTCCCATAAATCAACAATAAGAAAGCAATCTGATTTTAGTTAGTTTTTCTTTATTTTTAACTAGATGTGGTAACACATGCCTGTAATCTTAGCATCATCTTCCGCTACATAAAAAGTTCAAGGCCGGCCTTGGCTATGTGAGACACTGTCCCAAAAAATCAAAACAAATAGGATGGCAAGATCTATTCTGTAAGATCTATTTATGTGTATATGTGCACATGAGTGCAGTGCCTGTGGAGGCCAGAAGAGGGCATCAGATCTCCCAGAGCGGGAATAACAGGCAGTTGTGAGCTGCTTCATACATGATCTAGGAATTGAACTTGGATCCCCTGGAAGAACAGCAAGTGCTTTTAAAGGCAGATCCATCTCTCCATCCCCAAAGACATGTCTTCTTAATGGGTTTAGGATTTCTTTCCAGCATGAAGGAAAGTTCTAGAACCAGGGAGTAGTTACGGTCACATAAAATTGTGAATGGACTTCATGCCACTGGATTATACACTCTGAACTGGGTAAGACTATTTTGCCACAGTTTAAAAATTGAGTGTGACCCTTAGTACTGCTAATAACAAGACAAAATAAAATAAAAATTGGCCCCAAACTTGAATGCTTTACAAAAGAGAATTATAGGTGAGCAACGAACCCACTGAGTGGGTTCTGAGGCATTAATTAGGTCATCACAAAACTGTACGCTGAGCACAGCCTCACACTAGCCTGCTGCCCACTTGAACACTTACCTGGCCTGAGGGGTGCACTCGCCATCAGAGTATGGGTAGATGTCTTTAGGCTGTGGTGAGGTGTCCTCTTCCACCTGTGCGCTGCTTGGGAACCACAGAGAAACGCTTACTATCAGGCAAAGGCCCAGAGACCCTTGTCCTCTGCATCAGCGGAGGAAAGGCTAGTGCTCCCCACGCCTCCACCTGGATCCTACTCACCTTGGGGAGTCTGGTGTTGGCTTTTCCAGCAGGGGCAGCTCACTGTCCACACCTGCCTCCAAGTCCTCAGAACTGGAGTCCACAGCATCCTCCCTGCGCTTGGGTTTTCTCCTGCGCCGCCTCTTTCTCCTCCCAGCGATGACAAGGCCCTCAGGCTCACTGGCTGTGCCCAGCTGGGAGTCTGAGGGAAAGCCTGACAGGCCTCCCCATGGAATAGGGGAGGTGCACAGGCGAGGAGGCACATCTTCCTATGAAGAGAACCAGGGCTGAAAGTGCTAGAGCCATCACGTTATCCAGAGCCCGGCAGTGAGGAGCTCATTTGGGGACAGGTGTGGGAGCTGAGCAGAAGTAGCGGCAGCCCATATTGGCTACAAAGTCCCCTCTGAGGTGACACAACAGTCTAGGCAGGTCCATCAGAACAGGCAGAAGCAGGGACCTCAGCCTCGAACTGCCTCCTGTTAACACCCATTTCTCCTCTGAGGCTTAGCCAGGTGCTACTTCCTCCAGGAAGCTTGCCCAGACTACATTTCCTCTTCCTGTGCCCGTACTCCAGACTTGTCCAGAACTCTTTTTAAAGGTAAAGGAGTCACTTGTTTGAGTCTGTTGCATAATGTCTGGCATACAGTAGGGGCTCACTTAAGGCTTATCAAAGTCAAGCTGTTTAAACTCTCTTGTTAGCTTGGGCTAGGTCCTGCCTTCACTCTGCAAACACTCCACTTCTCTCTCTCTCTCTCTCTCTCTCTCTCTCTCTCTCTCTCTCTCTCTCTCTCACACACACACACACACACACACACACACACACACACAAAAACACACACACACACACTTCTGAGTTCTGGCTCTATGGGGCTGATACAGACTACAACAGCCAATCTTTATTCTTTGCAGTCCCCTAACCCTCATCTTTTCTGAGCTTCCTGCCCATGCTTTCTTCCCACCCCCTCGGTGTGGGGGTTCAGCTCAGAAGGCCCCTGCTTCAAGAACCTCCCCCAGGAAGCAGAATCATCCAGAGTAGGCCCTCCTGTTTTCTGGACTGTGACAGCATATTATGAAGCCTGAGGCCAGCCTCAAGTGACCCTCTTCATTGGACCTCTGCTGAAGAGATGCTCTTGAGGTCAGGGACAACATCAGACCCCAGGCTCCCTCCTGGTCCAGCACCTGTGATGGGGTGAGGTCAGGCATCAGCCAAGATGACAATTCCCTACCTCATCACTATCCAGCTCCTGGACAAAGAAGGCCTCGCCACTGTCCCCCAGCTTCATGTGCAGGTCCACAGGCTCTCCATTGATTTCAATGTCCACCTGTAATGGGGATGCTGGGTCAGCACAGGATGGCCACGGCATGGGTCCTCATGTCCCGATCTAGCAACTGGAGACACATTGCTGCCTGCCTCCAGCTCTGAGCCGGCTAGAGCTCTCTCTTCAGTGGCCTTGGCTGCTGGCTTAGCACGTGGCTACCGGGGAGACCACTGCTGTGACCTGACAGACTTGACCCTTCTACTTCTTCAGACTCCCAGTTGGTGACTGAGTGAACAGTGGTAAGGAGATGCAGAGTGTGTTTTATGTATAGTCTCCTGTTTAAGTTTACAACAATCCCTTGTAGCAGTGGCTCCTGTCATTATTTCCTCTTTATAGATGAGGAAACCGAGGTGCGCGTGCATGCGCGCGCGCGCGCGCGCGCGCGTGTGTGTGTGTGTGTGTGTGTTATCTGTAAAGACCTGCCCTCCCAGAAAGTCTCTGAAAAGCAAAAGGTCTTCGACCACACCCCAATCTCTTTGTGTTTTGTCTCATGTGTATTTGTGTGTGGTGTCCTGCGTGTCTGTGTGGGTGTCTGCATACGTGAGAGGCCAGATGTCTTCTCAGTCACTCTCCATCTTGTTTTTTGAGGCAGGGTCTCCCACTAGATGTGGACCTCAGCAGCTGCTGAGGCCGGAAGGCTGGTGAGCTCCAGAGATCTACCTGCCTCTACCTCTTCGGTGTTTTATATATTTGTATTGTAAATTATAGTCACATATTGCACTTTGTTGTTTACGTGGGAATCACAGCTCGGCTCAGGGTATTGCAAGCTCTTTACTCGCGGGGCCATCTGCTCACCTTTACAGTGCAGCCTCTTACCGCTGAGTAACCTGCCTTTCACAGATTATATTTTCCTTTCAGGGTTGTGAAAAATTCAGCCACCTCAACTTGAATGGTGTTTGGGCACTCTACCCTGATGCTCACACATGGGTCGGGGTGCTAAAAGAAGTCTCTTTCTTGTTCACTTGAACCTGAGGAAACTAATGTGACCCTAGTAAGGGACTAACCTTTGTCGCTACAGACCTGGCCTCGAGGCCGCGTTGCCAGTTCCTGTTTACTGTCCCAAAATACCCCACTGCTTGCCATATAAAAACTTGTCCATCCCTAAAGGTGATATGACTGGGTTTGAAGATGTGAGGTGACTCAGCAAGGCCACAGGAAAAGCCTTAGTAAGTTGAGCCATACCTGGTAGTCACAGCATCTGGTTCTAGTCCACATACTACCTGGAAAAATGAGATCCTTCTGGATCAAAGTCCCAAACTAACGCCAAAACATCCCTGAGGACAAGTGAGGCAGCTCAGCAGGAAACAGCACTTGCTACCAAACTTGAGTTCAAGCCCTGGTACCCACATAGTGGCAGGAAGGAGCTGACTCCCATATTGACTTCTGACCTCCACAAGTGTGTGTGTGTGTGTGTGTGTCTGTGAACATGCACGCATGTGCCCATAACCATATATATATGAGTGTGTATATATGTGTATATACACACACACACACACACACACACAATCATATATACTCACATACACAAAATAAATAAATGTTTTAAGAAAATTAATGAAAATGCAAAAGGAGAGAAACAGGACAGGCACCGCCCCCAGCCCCCACAGACCTTAGGGAAGCCAGTGGGGCCCCCACACTCTGGGACAGTAGTGATTATTCTGGCCTTCCAAAGCCCACCCTGATGAAGCCAGACCACAGGCCAAAGCACGACTCACCACCTTCTCCCGGGACCGCAGGACCCCAAGCTTGCCGAACCGCACGTGGAAGGGCGAGCACCGGAAGGAGCCATCCAACTGCTTTACCACCAGCACATCGATGCCGCCGCTCAGCGTGGCTGGGTTCAGGCCCCTGTACAGCTCCTTCACTGTTCCGAACACTGTCTCTGCCAGCTGCCCCACATAGTTCATGGCTACAGCTGGCCAAGAGCTGGGATGCCCAAATGGAAGTTGTGGCTACTCCTTGGAGAGAGAATGAGTCTGTATAGCGGTGGTGGCGGCAGCAGTGAGAGGATCTCCGGGAGTTCTGGGCCTCCTAGTTGTGGATGGCCCAACGACCTACTGTGGGACCATTGGGCAGCCGGCTGCCTTCTCCTACTGCCAGTCTCCACATCTGTAAAAACAAGGACTCTGTAAAAACAATATCTGGGTGCCCAGGCCTCTAAATGCTATGACTCATGGTAATGCTCATAAGTGCTCCATGGGCATGGCTCATCTTCAGCAACCTTGCAAGGCTGGCAGAGCCAGTGCTAATGCTCCTGTTTACAGCTGACCCAGCTGGAGCTTGGAGAGCTGGGGTGACTTGCCCAGGGTCTCACACCTAGAAGGAGAGAACCTGGCGCTCAGTCTGAGGTCTGTGGGATTCACGTCTAGAACCCTTGGCAGAAACCAACAGGAAGAAGATTCACTGTGGGAACAGGGCACTGTGGGCAGTGTGGAGGGGCCCTGGATCCAGCTAGCCCTGCTAGGTAGTAGGTGGCGTCCTAAAGGAAGTCTTCCATTTGAGAAATGGGTCTAGCTATCTTCCTGCACCGTGCATCCTAGAAATGGAGCAGACTCTTGCATATCCAAGGTACCTAAACCTCTACTAAACCCGATTAGTAGATCAGACACCATGTAGGGTCTCTGTGTAGCTTAAGGAACCACTCCAGCCCTGCAACGCCCCCTTTCCTCGTAAGCTGTCTGTCTCTGGCCCACGTGGCCAGGTAAGACCCACTCCAGGGTGTCCAGGCCTTTGTTCTCAGCCCCTGGCTTCAGACTAGAACTCAGCCAGGTAGGTCCTCAGCCCCACATTCTGGCCAGCACTGCTGCTCAATATCCCAACCAGACAGGTCCCTCCAGCTTTCCTGCATTTGGGCAGGGTGGGGAGAGGTGAAGGAGGAGGCAAAGAAAAGCCAGGGCTATAATGAGAGTCATGACCAAGCTGCCCTAGTGTCCCCTTAGCCTACTCCACCCTTAGCAGATTCGGCTCGTCACACCTGCTGTGCTACCAGGTTAGGGACCTGCTGCTTTGGCTGCCAGGCCTGAGAACCAGACCCAAGAGATGGCCACAGGTCACCTTCTTCTCTCAGATCTTACATAAGAATTCCTGAAGGACAAGCAAGGGTTTAGAATCATCCTTCAAAGAAGCTAAGCAACTTACCAAGCTTTCTGTGGCTAATGGACCATAGACTGGGTGGGGGTGGGGTGGGGGTGGGTGAGCAGGAGAGAGGCTATGACTCGTCTCCTGACTCCTTAATTAGTGCGTCGTTCCCCAAACTGCACCACTGTTGTCTGCAGAGAGAGAGAGAAGCCAGGTCTGTGTAGGTTTGTGATGCACTGATCTTGGAATGCAGTCCAGGAACTGGCAGCAGAAGTGTGTTACTGGGAGCTTGCAATCCCAGCACTCGGGGAAGCAGAGGCAGGTGGATTGCTGTGAGTTCGAGGCCAGCCTGGTCTATAAAGTGAGTCCAGGACAGCCAAGGCTACACAGAGAAACCCTGTATGGAACCCCGGTAGGGTGAGGGGGGAAGGAAAAAAAATGAAATGTGGGAACTCAGGTCTAATTCAGCCTTCCTGGGTCCACATGTACACATGAACAAACTCCCTAGTGGTGTTCACACCCTTGAGTGTTTAAGAGGACTCATCTCAGTGTTCCCAGTCCATAGCTGACTTTTGGGAAGGTCTGAATGACCAGACCCTAATGGGTGACATTTTTGAGGGAATGCTGCTATCCTGGTGGTTCTGGGAACACAGGCTTTCCTCTGTCTCTGTCGACAGATGGCGCACTTCAGTGGATGCGAACAAAGACTCAGACAGGTGAAGTGACTTGCCTGGAGTCACAACTAGTCAGTGACAGAGTGAAAATTAGCACCGAGAGGCAGTTTGGTACCCTTACCCACAATGCGCCACGGCCATTCATGATCTGGGCATCTGATAATCAAGTCCTGACCTAGCCAGCAGGAGGCTAAGTTAAAAAAAAAAAAAAAAAAAAAAAAAAAGCCAGGCGTGGTGGCGCATGCCTTTAATCCCAGCACTTGGGTGGCAGAGGCAGGCGGATCACTGTGAGTTCAAGGCCGCCTGGTCTACAGAGCGAGTCCAGGTCGTTGGTGGAAAGCTTCCTTCTGTTTTAACACCACGCTCAGACAGACTGACAGGGCATATACCAATCTGTTGAGCAAGGCTCTAGGAGTTTCTAGGAATGAAAGAGTGAGCATAGGGGGCCAGGGTAGAGGTAGCGACAAAGCTGCTACCGACCTGCCAGGACCAAAAGACCTGGAATGAAGGGAGGTGGCAGGCTCGGTTTGCTCTCACCCAGTTTCTCAACTGTTGTTTGGGACCAGAGCAGTGTGTGTGTGTCTGCAAGGTAGAGGTGTGTGTGTGTGTGTGTGTGTGTGTGTGTGTGTGTGTGTGTGTGTGTGTGTGTCTGTATACACTGGTCAGGATAAATTGTAAGACTATCTCTGGCCTCTGACCATCAGATACCAGTGGCCCCCCCAGCTCCCATCCAAGGCTGTGAGAGCCAAATTGTCTCTAGCTGTTAAACGCATCCCACAGCTGTTAGGGCTGTAGCTCAGTGGTGGAGCGTTTGCCTTGTATACGCAAGGCCTTAGGCTTAATCCTCAATACTACAAATCAAACCAACTGTCTCCTTCGGAGAAAAACCATCCCTAGTTGAGAATCCCAAGAAATCCAAGAAAACAAGCTGGATGGCAGAGGTGGGTACATGGGAGAGGTTGTCACTAGAATTACTCAGATCCACTCATGGGTTCTCAGGAAAATAACTTGCTGGTCTCACTTTCCCTTGTACAGGCCTTAAGTCAGACCCATCTTACCCTCTAGAATCCCACTTGCCTGGGCTTTAGGTGCCTCTAACTAAAACCCTACCACCACCACCACCCACCCACCCACCCACCCACCCTACCCTGACATCCACCCCTAAGGAGAACCTTGTTTTGGGGCCCTTTTCAAGCAGGGAACTCTGCTTACCGCCTTATACAATTGTCCCTTTCTTGATTTTCCTGCTGTCTAGGTTAAGGCTTTCTTCCCAGATACCCAGATCACTGATGGCCGTAGAGCACTGTGGGTAAGAACACCACAGTGCCTGAGTTCTGATCTGCAGTCTGCCACTTAACTAGCTGTGATTCCGAGCCAATCAGTTCATTCATCTGAGCCTTAATGCCAGGTTCTTTAAACAGGGATAACATCAGGTAGGATCAGGTAGGTATGAGGGCCTGATGAGCATTTGCATACCGCCCTGTGGCCTAAGGGCTGTGCCCATATGTACCATCTGGCAGAAACACCTAGCATCTTTTCCAGCATCAGGCCAGTCCCCACTCACCCAGGCTGCGGGGCAGTGAGGTGGAGCAGCCTCTACTTGCAAACAGTTTAGACACCGCAAGCTGGCACCCAACACGATAAACAGTGGGGGCCTCACTAGTCACAAGATGGACAGGTGAGCTCCAGGCCTTGTGGAGCACCTTGCTCAAGCTGGACTAGAAACACCCACAGGTTTCAGGCTAGTCTGGCCTCTACTATAGGAAAGCCAAACCAAGTTGCCCTGGACCTGAGATCTTTGCCCTCTTGGGTCCCCCAGATTTTGAGATGGGGGAGTCATGGTGTGGGGATGACTTTCCATCTGCCACCAAAGAGAGAAGGAGGATAAGCATTTTGTTTACAGCAGCAGTGCTGGCGATGAAACGCAGGGACCCTTCGGGGAAGTGCTCTACCACTTAGCTGCAATTCTCCAACCTAGGGTAGCAATTTCTGTTGCCCCAGGAGAGAGAAAGTGCCACCCCAGCTCCCCTCATTGACTCTTGCAAGACGGGCCAGGCAAGGGCCCCGGACATTCCTTTGCAACTGAGACTCAGTATCAAGGACACACAGTCAGTCTGGGGGCAGCCTTTCCAAAAGGTTCCGGCATCTCCACTCTTGGCTATCCAGGGACCTCACAGCCGCTGGGAAAGGGGCAGGAAGGAAGTGAAGCTATCCCTCCCCAACTCCAGGCGGACTCTGGCCTTTGAAAGCAAGATAAAATGGAAGACCAAAGTAAGAAAGAAACATTTTTTTTTCTTGGCCCAGCTAGGTTCCTACCTAGGAGCTCCCTTCCTCCCGTGGTCCTCTGAGACCCAGTGTCGCCGCCTCTACCTGTGTGCAGAGGTTCCACAGGTAAGTGTCCAGGTCCTAGCACTTCCGCTTTCCCGGGGACCAGGTGAGATCCGGCCTTTTCTTCCACCAACCAGGTGCGGCGTTCACTGTCCCAAACCGGTCCAGGCTCCACCCATCACTTCTAAAAGACTCCGCCCCTGTCCCGTGCTCACTCCCGAGGGCGCTCTTTCTCCTAATGGAGGCTGGGGAGCATCAGACTTCAGAGCTCTGACTCGTGCCCTGCCACACCCGTGGCCACTCCAGCTGCCCTGACAGCGACAGCAAGGACTTTGGAACCGTGCCTACGTACGTCCTGTTCCTTTCCACCTGGCTCTGTGACCTTGGGCGAATGAATCTTCCACCTATTTGAGACCGGTTCTTGCTTTATCAAAGAGGACTGCTTGTAGGATTTGTCAGACAACATGTCTTTGTGGAGAGCTTTGTGCTTAAATTTCCCACGTAGAGAACAACGGTCCTTGACCCTCCACACCTGTTTCTAGCCGAGCTCTAACTACCCATATGCTCACAGCTGTAATATCTTACTTGCTCGATTAATGTCAGCCTTGTTTGTTTATTTGTTTTGCAGTGCTGATATCAAAACCAGGGCTACGCGCAAAGGGACCTACCACTGCTTCATCCCCCAGCTTCAAATGTCCTCTTTAACTGAGCTTGAACTCCATAGAACAGATCACCTTCACACTCTTAGGGCCGTTGCCGTAAATACCTGTTCCATCCATTAATTAGATACGGCAGCGGCAAGGGCAATACGCTCAATACCACCGCTGGCCAGCAGAGGGCAGTTGGTGACCAGCCTTCTCACCCAATCACACTTTCTTAGCACCCAGCAGTCTCAATAGCCAGGGCAAGTAAGCAGATTTGTAGGCAGGCCGGGAATGGCTTTGAATCTGTGGTTGGTTACCTTTCCAGACTAAAAGACATCTCTGCCTTACCTGTAAGTCTGTATGGCTCATGCAGAGATGTGATGGGAAAGATCAGAAGCTGAGGGCGTCTGTTCTAAAACGCATAGGTGGGAGGCCTTGCTTAAAAGATGACTCAGTTGCCAGGGGAAGAGACAGTCGTATCTCTGTGAGTTCGAGGCCAGCCTGGTCTACTGAGCAAGTTCCAGGACAGTGAGGGCTACACAGAGAAGCCCTGTCTCAAAAAAAAAATCCAAGATAGTTAAACAAACAAACAAAAAAAAAAAAAACCAAAAAAGGCACAGCTGGTAAAGGCGCTTGCTTCTGAGTTGCATAACTGTAACCCACACTTACAAGGCATCCCCGACAGGCTGCGAAACCAATGTATGTGTATGCAAACGCTTTAAATCCGTGGTTCTCAACCTTCCTTATGTTGTGACCCTTTAATACAGTGCCTCCTTGTGCAGTACTGACCTACAACTGTAAAGTTGTTTTGTTGCTACCTCATAAATGTAATTTTGCTACTGTTATGAATCATAATATCTGATACTCAGGGTATCTATTAGGTGACCCCTGTGAAAAGATCATTTGACCACCAAAGGGGTCTTGACCCACAGGTTGAGAACCTCTGCTTTAAATAAATGTTTTGTGTTATTCATTTATTTATTTTAAGGAAAAGGCACAGAAGGGCAAGTCTAGAAGGGTAAGAGTTGGAACCTGGGAAAAGCCAGCTGTGGGAAGGACTAGGAAGTGAGAAGCTGTTGTCATGATGTGACCCAAGGTGACGAAGCTTGTTTAGAAAAGACTGGCTTTTGTTGTCCTTCCTGTAGAGTCTAGGTGCTATCTCAGAAGAGCCCAGCTAGAAGCAGAGCAATCTCGAGGTCGCCCCGGGAGTTGTGGCATGCCACAAGATTGCCCGTGGCACCGTTATATGTAATGATCACATTGGATGGTAAAACTCTGGAAACAGGAACTTCCCAGAAAAGGCAAGAAGGTAGGAGAGAGAGCCAGGTGCAGAGGCACACGCCTGTAATCACAGCAGGTGAGGGGCAGAGGCAGGTGGACCTTCGTGAGTTTGAGGCCAGCCTGATCTACATAGTGAGTTCCAGGATGCCCAGGACTATATAGACACCTGTCTTAATAAAGAAAGGGTATGTAGCTATCTAGAACAGGCTGGCCTCAACTCATAGAGTTCTGCCTCCCTCCAGAGTGCTGGGATTAAAGATGTGGCCAACCATACCCTGCCTAATTTAACTTTTTGATTCTTAATTTTACTTGCAAAACAGTGATTAAAATTTACCTTGCAGGATTATATTGTGAAGATTTGATAGTTAGCAGGCCTCAGTCTTGGTGACATTTTTAAAGCCTCACGCCCTTGACAAAGGCTGACCCTCTATTAACTCTCCACCTCAGTGCTTTGGTCTGCGTTTGAACCAGAAGCCTGCTTTATGGGCTCAGCTGGCCAGTCAGTGATCTCTCTGGTATCAGAGAATGCTGGAGTTAAAGGCGTGCACGGTGATGACTTGTTTTACCAATCAGGATAACAGGCCTGTGCCATCAGGCCTGGCTTTCTTTTTCTTTTCTTTTAGTATTTTGTGTGTTTGTGTTCTCTCTCTCTCTCTCTCTCTCTCTCTCTCTCTCTCTCTCTCTCTCTCTCTCTCTGTGTGTGTGTGTGTGTGTGTGTGTAGTTAGAGCAGCTGTGAAACTCCACGTGGCCTCTAGCGATCAAACTGTGGCCCTCTAAGAGTAGCCAGTGTTCCTAACCACTGAACCATCCTTCCAGCCTCCATGACTGACTGGTTTTTTATGTGGGTCCTGGGGCGGGGTTTGAACCCACCCCTGTGCTTACAGAACAGGGGCTCCTACCACTGAGGCACCTCCTCAGCGCTTTTGTTTTGTTTTATGTGGATTTGTTTGTCTTGTTTGGGTGTGTGCAGGATTTTGCTGTGTTGCCCAGGGTGACTTCAAACTCCCGGGCTCAGCTGATCCTCCAGCCTGGCCTCTTTAAGCAGCTCTGACTATGGGCCCACAGCACCACGGCCAGCTTTAATCTCACAGCTCTGAAGATGAAGCACAAGTGGCTTTTATCGTTCTTTGTTGGGGGAGGGAGTTCACAAAGGTTGTTGCGGAAATTGGATTTCCGTCAAGCTTGTTTTCAGAACTTTGAATCATTTAGAAATAAGAGTGTAAGGGGTATTAGGGGTGAGGGGCAGTCTCTGATGGTCTTACTTGTCCTAACACTGGCCAAGCTGACCAAGGCAGGGCTACCCTGCTCCAGCTTATAGCTTATGTCCTCATCACTGGGGTAATCCTTTTAGTCTGAAAGTACCTTGTGTACTGCGCTTGCCTATTTCTGGGGTTAAAGGTGAGGTCATTTTCCTCCTTTTGCTAGCTGGGGCCTATATAGCTGGTGGCTGTTGGTTTCTTATTAATCCAAGAGTAGAGCTGGCACTGCCTCCTTCACGAAATCCGGTAGCCTATGTGCTTCCTAATCCACAGGCAGGTCCGGTGACTATTTACTTTGCCCTGCTTCTTCCTTCCGAGTGAACCCAGCCTGGGTGAATGGAAGCTTTGAGCCAGGCCTACAGCTGGAGGAGCCTCCACTAGCCCTAGTGAGACAGGGTATAGTGGGAGCTGGCATGGGCTCTCTTTAGGGAGCAGGCTTGATGGGCAGGAGACAGGTGACTGGTGTAAGGCTGCTACTGGCAAATAAAACCAGATGACACTAGTTAAATTTCTATTTCAGATACACCTTTTTTTTAAAGTATAAGTATGTCCCATGTAATGTTCATTATTTATCTAAAATTCAAGATTAACTGCATGCTTTCATTCATCATTCTCTGTTAAATATGGTAAATCCATGCCTGCCTAGATAGCTAAGTTCACAGCAACAGTCTCTCCTACCCAATGTTGCCACATTCAGCTTCCACAGCCCAGTTCTAGAACAATGAATGGCTCCCAGCTTCCCGCAGAGTGTAACCAGGACTCCCTGGCCTTAGCTCTTCTGCAAGCACAGCTGGCCTGTTTAAGCCCTTCCCCACCTCGGCCCATGTATTTATTAATCACCTACTGGGTGCAGACGCCAGGCTGAATTCTTCCTTCTCATTGGCTTCAAATAAGACCCAGCACATGGGAGGCCATAGTAATTTTATTTACCAATGAAAAGACAGATGATCTAAGATAATGTTTCAGAGGACTATTTATTTTGTGCGTATATGTGTCATCATTCCTCAGAAGCTGTTTACCTTGGGGTTTTTTGTTTGTTTGGTTGGTTGGTTTTGCTTTTGTTTTTTTAGACGGGATTTCCCACCCACTGGCCCCAGGGATCCAAGTGTCTCTACTTCCCCAGAGCTGAGATTATAAACACTACTGCACCACACCTGGTGCTGGCTGCTGCTGCTTCCTCCTTCTCCTCCTCTTCTTCCTCTTCCTCTTCTTCTTCTCCTTCTTCTTCTTCTTTGGTTTTTCTAGACAGGGTTTCTCTGTTTAGCCCTGGCTGTCCTAGGCTCGCTTTGTAGACCAGGCTGGCCTCGAACTCACAGCAATCTGCCTGCCTCTGCCTCCCAAGTGCTGGGATTAAAGACGTGCGCCACCACCGCTTGGCCTTCTTCCTCCTCTTCCTCCTCCTCCTCTTCCTCCTGACAGGTTCTCACTGTATAGCCCTGGCTAGCCTAGAATTTACTCTGTAGACCAGGCTGATCTTAGACCCATGGGGATCCACCTGCCTCTGCATCCTTAGTGCTAGAATTAATGGCGTGTGCCACCATGTCCATCAACACCTGGCTTTTTCTTTTTAACTGAATACAGGTCCTTATGTTTTCAAGGCTAGCACCTTACTGGTTGCACCAGCTCCCCAGCCTCAGATAATGTTACTTAGAGTGAGGGCTCTGGACCATCCTGGAAACTTGTTAAGAATTTACATTCTCAACCCACTCACCTGCCAGACCCAGTGAGTCAGAAACCTTGGAGGAGAGGTTGGCAGTTGGGATGTTAATTAAGTCCCTCCCCTTCTCTCCTGTGCCCTTGGTTTGACACTTGGTCTAATATGAGTCTGAAATGTATAAGAAATGAAGCCTCCACCCAGGCAGAGATATAAAGCATGGTGGAGGCCTCCAGGTAGTTTTAAATTTGTTCTGTTTTTTTTTTTCGAGACAAGGTTTCTCTGTGCAGCCTCAGCTCGCTTTGTAGACCAGGCTCACAGAGATCCTCCTGCCTCTGCCTTCCAGAGTGCTGGGGTTACAGATGTGCTGCGGCACCACATCCTGCTCCAGGTAGGGTTTTTTTTATAACCTACGGACACCAGGTCCTGGTCAGGCCCTGGGCATGCCACATGGACTTCACAGTCCTGGATGCTGGGTCTAAGAAAAAGAACTGATGCCAGCCAAGGAGCCTGCCATATAAGGCAAGTCCGGGAGCCCATAGCCAGGTGAGGGGTCACAGAGAGCTTCCTCTAATACATGTGTATCGGCCTGAAAATTAGAATATGGGTGGGGCATTCTGTCACCTACCTTATAGGAAGGCCAAGTGCTGCTACCTGAAAGTAGTTCAGTGTTGGTGAAGCAAGTGGGGGAAAGTGATTGTGATGTTTTTTGCCCTAAGAACCAAGGGGTAAAAGGCAGGGTGGAAGGCCGGGCGTGGTGGCGCACGCCTTTAATCCCAGCACTCGGGAGGCAGAGGCAGGCGGATCGCTGTGAGTTCGAGGCCAGCCTGGTCTACAAAGTGAGTCCAGGACAGTCAAGGCTACACAGAGAAACCCTGTCTCGAAAAACCAAAAAAAAAAAAAAAAAAAAAAAAAAAGGCAGTGTGGATATTGTGGAAGCCCTCTGGCTTCTCGGTAAAGGGAGCACTGGGGGAAAGGAGGGCATAGGGTGAAGAGAGACCTAAGGGGTGCTGTGCCTTCCCATCCCTTAGATCAAAAGAGCCTCTGCCCTCAACAGCATCTACAGAGATTCGGCTCCCAATTACATCCACCAGCAGGCACATGGTTGTGAAGCTCAGCTCATGCTCTGGGTGCAAAGCTTGCTCTTCCAGGGTTAGCAGAGGGGAAAGGCCCTGGAAGCAGCTCCTCTGAGCCCGCAGCTTCTGGTCTCTGCCTCAGCCATGCCTGCCAAAGAAAAAGCCTCTGGTGCCAGCTGAGGACTGACTAGCCTGGCTGTGTTGCCTGGCAGTGTCCACGCTCCAACTGCCTTTCTCAGGAAAGACGTCAGATGGCACCTTTTTTGGAATTTGATAGTCATTTCTGACTTACAGAGAAAAACTGAAAGATCAGACCACTGTGGAAAGCAGAGCTTCCCCTGTCTGAAAAGAAAATTCTCCAGCAGGCTGTGAATGCAACTCTCAGGAGAGTGCTTGTTTACTATGTACAAGACACTGGGTTTAAACCCAACAGTCCATAAAACTGAGCAAGGTAGAGGCAGGAGGATCAAAAATTCAAGGTCCTCCTCACCTATATAGTATGTGTGAATCAACCAGGAACCAAGAGACTTGTTTGTTTATTTATTTGTTTTGAGACAGGGTCTCATTATGTAGCCTTGACTGGCCTGGAGCTTGCTTTGTAGACCAAGCTAGCCTTGAATTCACAGAGCTCTACCTTCCTCTGTCTCCACAGTGCTGGGATTAAATGCATGTGCCACTATGCCCAGCCTGTGACTTTGTTTAAAAAAAAAAAAAAGAAAGATAGGAGAGGCGGTTCAGCCATTAAGAGTGTTTACTGCTCTTCCAGAGGACCTGGGTTCAGTTCCCAGCACCCATATGGCAGCTCACAGCCATCTGTAACTCTAAAGTCAGGCGATCACATACCCTCTTCTAGCCTCTGTGGGCACTAGACTTATGTGGTGCATATATAGTCACACAAAGCTCACACAAATAGACATAAATAATAATGAATAAATGAACTTTTAAAAAAATTTTTTTGAGACAGGGTTTCTCTTTGTTATCTTGGCTGTCCTGGACTCGCTTTGTAGACCAGGCTGGCCTCAAACTCACAACGATCCACCTGCCTCTGCCTCCTGAGTGCTGAGATTAAAGCACCACCTTCTCCCGACTGAATAAATGAACTTTAAAAAAAAAGTCTTTCAGGACTCACTCACTGCCCAATACAAAAATGTTTCACACCTCAAACCTTACAGGGCCAGCACAGCTCAGCTTACTGTTAAGTCCTGTGACAGGCCTGTTTCTGCCACCTGGCTCAAGGTTACGGTGCACTTTCTGTAGGTCCCTATATAGCTTTCTCACCAGCCTCACACCTCCATGAGACCTCAACGGAGTCTGCCCTGACTCTCCCGAGCTATGCTTCCCTGCTCCGCTCTTCTCCAGCATCAGGAATGGCTTAGAGATAGAATGCTTGCTGAGAAAGCGTGAGGCCTTGACCAGAGTTTGAAGCCTCACCCCTCGCATGAGAGCTGGATGGTGTGCATCTGTAACTCTGCCTACAGAGCCAGCTGTGGACAGCATTAGTAGCAATGAACACAGGAGGATCCTAGGGGCTCTCCGGCCAACCAATATACTTGAAATATCTAGCTCTAGGTTCAGTAGAGAAACTGTCTCCAAAAATAAGGTGAAGAGCAATAGAAGGCACCCAGAGTTGACCCTCTGGCCTTTACATATGTACATACAATGAGCAGACCCACACATAACTCATTGGAGTGAGTACTCACAAACACACACACACACACACACACACACACACACCAGTCCCTCACATGCTATGGTAATTTATGTCTTCATGATAGCTGGTGTTTGTCCCCCACCAGAGGAATGTGGACCTAAGAGGACAAGATGTTTGGTCTGTCTTCACTAATCTATCTTAAGATCAGGGTCTGGCACACACTAGGCCTCCAATAAAAATATGAGAACCTATAATTACATGTTGGATTGTTCTGCCTCCATCTCAGTCTCAGTCCCTTATAACTGCCCCTTGCCTCTTTTTCCAGGACCCTGGAACCTCCCCCAGGTAGCAGGACATGTCTGGTGTCTGCCTGCCTTGGAGCCTTGAGACGACCGTGGTTGCTTGACTGGTTGCTGGCTGCCAGGTTGCCAGCATGGATGAAATGCTAAGTTGCAGCTTATTGTTATTATTGGTTTTGAGGGCTGTGATAAGAGGGTAAGAGGAGAGCAAACAAGAAGGAGGAGGGGACAAGTGGATGCACAATCAGAGTGAGGAGAAAACACACTCACGGCTTTCCTGAGGTCCCAGCTCTGTCGTCTTTCCTAGGAGTGCTCAGAGCAGCAGGCAGCCAGCAAGCCAGGGCTATGTGCCACGTACCATGAGCTGTGAGCCACGTGGCAGAACCAGGCCCGTTGAATCATGGAACACTCAGCTTCTACTGGCTTGTAGAGTTTGGTGTTTGGAGTATTTTTGCTTTTTACAGTCCAGCTGTCTGTAATGATTTCCTTCCCGTGGCCTTGTTCACCAAAGTGTCCCTGAGTGACTAGCTGAGTCACTGCATTCCTTGCTGTTTAGGACACTGGCCCAAGCACCCAGGACCAGTTCTTTCATGGAGGTGGAACTTTTGTGGGTTGCCAAAGAGTGCCCAGGGAGGACAGAACAAAGAACTCCATCTCTAACTTGCATCTTTTTCCAGAAATATAATTTAGAAAATAAGTACAAATAAGCAAGAAATTCCATTTGCTAAGTCACCAGGGAATGGCCACAGCCTGAAGAATTGTTTGTCAGTGGCCATAATATCAGTGCCAAATTGAAATGGGTGGGTCCATCCCTTAGTTGCAGTGTGTCGGTCTGGAACCCAAATGTAGGGAACTCTTCAGCCACCTGGTATAACTATCAACATTTTCAGCCCCTCTGTAATGTTCCTCAGTTCTTGCTGGGCAATGGTGGTGCATGCCTTCGATCCCAGCTCTCAGGAGGCAGAGGCAGGTGGATCTCTGAGTTTGAGGCCAGCCTGGTCTACAGAGCAAGTTTCAAGACAGCTGGAGGCTACACAGAAAAACCCTGTCTGAAAAAATATACATACATACATACATACATACATACATACATACATACGAGTTAGTTCTTGCTGGGCTCAGTGGCCCATGCCTGTAATCCTAGCACTCGAGAGGCAAAGGTAGGTGGATCTCTGTGAGTTCAAGGCCAGCCTGGTCTACAAAGCGAGTCCAGTACAGCCAAGACTACACAAAGAAACCTTGTCTCAAAAAACAACAACAAAAAAACAAACAAACAAACAAAAAACCTAATAAAATAAAATAACTGAAAAACAAACCAAATGAGTCACTGCTTGTAGCGTATGTAGCAGTCTCACTTCTGGAGGGATCTCTGAGAGAGTTTACTCAGTTCTGTAAAAGGGAAATAGGGAGGTCATTTGTTAGAGTGTTGTTGATAGGTGGAGGCAAAAGCGGCATGAGGGTCGAGTAAGCAAAACGCTGTAGGTGCATGTTGTTGCTTTAACTGTTAACTAGACTCTCCTGGGATGATGAGTGATTGTCTACACTGGGTTGTACTTCTGGGCAGATCTGTGGGGATCATCTTACTTAACTGATGTAGGAAGAGACCCAGCCTACTCTGGGTGCCACCATTCCCTAGGTAGAGGGTCCTCAGCTGTGTAAGACTGGGAAAGTCTAGTTAAGCACAGGCAAATGAGCGTGAGTCATTGCTTTCCTTTCCCTTTTGACTGGATGTGATATGACTAGCTGTTTGACTAACTGCCTCAACTTCCCCACAACGATATAACCTGAACTTATAACCTGAAGTTATAAGTGGAAACAAAACAAAACCCCTCTTCTCTCCCCTAGGTTTTTTTTTTTTTAATGTTTATTTATTATTATGTATACAGTGCTCTGCCTACATGTACCCCTGCAGGCCAGAAGAGGGCACCAGATCACATCATAGATGGTTGTGAGCCACCATGTGGTTGCTGGGAATTGAACTCAGGACCTTTGGAAGAGCAGCCAATGCTCTTAACCACTGAGCCATCTCTCCAGCTCCCCCTAGGTTGCTTTTTGTCAGGATATTTTATCATGCTTGCATGGCAATCCGTTTACTGACTGAGCCATCTTCCTAGGACACTTAACTTAAAACTTTTAAATCATATTTATATCTTTATGGGGTCAGGGAACTAGCAGGAGTCAGTTCTCTCTCTCTGCCGTGTGGGTTCTGGGGATGGGACTCAGGTTTTCAGGTGTGGCAGCAAGCACCTAACCTGCTGAGCCCTCTCACTGGTCCTTTTTCTTTGAAGGAAAATAACTTGCTTTTTGATTAAATATCACCACCAGCAGCTTCTCCCCCTCCTCTTCTGACAGACCTCCCAACACTAACAGGTGTGTGCTGGTTACTGCCTCTGCTGGAGTCACTTCTTGTCATCTCTCCACATTTGCCTTCTGGCTTCCACGGTCATTGGGAACCCTCCCCATTCTCATCTGTATCTTGTTTCTTTGGCCCTTTGGTTATTAGTTTTCCCCTCTGGTACGGGGGATTTGAACTCAAGGCCTTGCCTATGCTAGGCAAGCACTGTATATCCCCAGTGGCAACTCTCTCCTCTCTAATTTTTATCTTGAGATAAGGTCTTGCTGAAGTTGCCAAGGCTGGCTCAAACTGTGATCCCTCTGCCTTAGTCTCCTGAGCATCTGGGGTTACATGTAAGTACCGCCGTGCTAGGTACATACTGGTACTTACACCCTTTGTGCTGTGCGTCCCAAAGCAGTTGGCATTTGCATACTTTCTTCCAGAACTGTAGCTTTACAGGCCTGTCTCTTCTGAAATATGGAGTTCCTCGGTGTCTGGGACAATATCTTGCCTGCCCCAGCATCTCTCAGAGTGCCTGGCTTAGAAAAGGTGCTTGGAAAAGTTGGCCGAATAAATGAAACCAGACCAGAGCACAACATATTCTATACACGCATTCATTCAAGAAGTATGTATTGAGTTCTTGAACGTGTCTGCCCATGTTCCAGATGTTGAAAATAAGCAAAGCAAACATTCCTGCCCTGAGGGACGTGAGAGACACACATTGAGGTTATAAGGGCTAGGAAGACAAGTTGAGCAGGACAAAGGGAGATGCAGCGATGGAGGTTTGGACTTGATATCCATCAAAGGAAATACCTTTTGAGTAGGAATTTGAAGCGAGAAACATCTGTCCAATGCCCAGGAGAAGACACACTACGTGCAAATGTCATTCATGCTCCAGGAGCAGGAAGGAGGCTGGCATGGCTGGCTGAGGAAGGCAGGAGAAGGAGATGCACTTAGAAGAAAGAGCAGATCTTGTGGGACCCAGGGGGCCCTGGAATAAAGGCTTTTCATTTTTACTGTGCCCAAGATAGGAACTATTGGTTTTTGGTTTTTCTTCCTCTCCCTCCTCTCCTCCCAGTCCCCGCCCCCCCCCAGCCCCGCCCCCAGGGACATACTTTGGCTTAGGCTTTACCAAGGTCCCTGTGGCTGCTGTGTTGAGCAGAGGCTGGAATGAAGGGGAGCCCTAGGAAAGAGGCTATCACAGTATTCTTGGCATACAGACTTCTAAAGGCGGGGCTGGCAGGCTTGCTTGATCGAGGTGGCTATGACTGGAAAAGAGGCGTGAAAGGTGGCTGAGATAGTTTGGCTTGGTCATTAGAAACGCTGGGCTTGACATGCACTGTAGTGAGTCAGATTGTGTAATGCACCATATGCAACGTGTTAAGGTGCAAGCCCTAGTGTTTGACTCTGGACACGATAAATTTGACACCTTGCTCACGCTTAAAGCATACATTTACTGACTATAACAAACCCAGCCTTTTGTTTTGTTCTTTAAGACAGTGTCTCGCTACGTAACCCAGGCTGGGTTGGAACTTGCTATGTAGTCCAGGCTAACCCCAAACTTGCAATTCTCCAGCTTTGGCCTCTTTGAGTGAGATTACAGGTGTAGGCCATCATACAGTTAAAAATCCAGCCTCATTTCCTAAACACCAACATGGAGCAGAAAGCTTTATACAGACTGCTATTTAATCCTCTCACTCAACATATATAATCCTAATATTTTGTTGCCTTTTGTGGATGAGAGATTGTGGCCAGTTGATATTAGATATAGGCAGATTTGGGATTGGGTCCTCCCCTGCTCAGTCTTCAGAGCTGTTTGTTAGTCTGGATTTGAAGGGCGAGGACCGCTTTCTAAACACATTTGCCACAGATTTGGGTTCCGTTACAAAAAGATGCCTGGAACATGAAACAAGATTTTTATCCCAGGCCAGCAGCAGCTGAGAAAAGTGAAGATGATGCGGGGCAGGTGTTTGAAAGCCCCAGTATCCTAAGATGGTGTTAGGGAAGCGGAGGTCATAAATTCGTTTCAGTTGCTATTTCTCTGAGTAAACAAGATGCTAAATCCTGCCCGAGAAACCTCAGTGGTGTTAAATAACATCTCCCAAGTGTCGCTAGTTTGGAAACACTGCACTGGGGAGAGAGAGCGCACGGGTCTGGGACCCTTGGTTAGACTACATGCTTTCGAAAGTGTAACCTCGTGTGGCCTTCCTTAGGTGGCCCTCAAGACAGACCAGGATATGGAGCACAAAGGCCGGGGACTGCTAGGGCCTCAGCATCCGCCCGGGTATCCGCCTCCTCGGCCCACTTTGGCCACCACACAGAAAACGGACAGGCCGCCGGTCAGCGCATGCGCTTTGGGTAAGGTCCGCTCCGGTCGACGTCAGGGGGCTAGTGTGCTCGTTCCCAAGCCCCGCCCCCCAGCGCCTGAGGCGACCTGGGCGGGGGGGGGGCGGGCCACGCCTCCAGAGGAGTCGAGGAGGGCCGACCGGAGCCGAAAGCCTCCGAGTGCCACCGAGCTCAGCCGAGAGGCCAGGAGTCGGTTGGTGCAGCTCGTCCGTGCCACAGAAGCAGCCCGTGCCTCTGGCGTTGTCGCCGTCGCAACCTCCACGGGGCCTTCGCCGCCCGCCCGCCCGCCGGGAAGAGAGAGAGAGAGAGAGAGAGGCCCGCAGCGCGGGGGAAAGAGGCCCGGCCGCGGGTGCCGCTGCCGCCGCCAGGTGAGCGCCCGCCGAGGCCCATCGTCCTCGCAGCTGTCAGCCCCCCGGTGTCTGTTCGTGTCCCCGCCTGTCAACCCTGTGTGTTTGCGAGCGCCTTCCCGCCAGGCCCGACTCCCGCTCGGCCCTGTCAGCCGCCAGCACCCCCGCTCCGAGCGGCCCCGCCCCTTCCCCCCGACGCCCCGCCTTCCCCATCTGTCAGCGCCGGGCTCGTTGTGGGCTCCGCGCTCCGGTGGTGTCCCGGGTCAAGGTGGTCGCGCGGGGCAGAGTGGCAGCGGGAGCCGAAAGCAGGTGGTGGAGGCCTGGCCGTGGGCGCGCCTGTCCTCACTCCCGCGGACGGCTGGCACCCGTGCCTTTGGTGAAAAGAGCGTCGGGACTCGAACCACTGAAGGGTACAGTAGAATCTTCCTTACCCACGCGGAAACGCCAGGGCTCTAGGATGCCCAGATGGGCGTGTGAGCAGTTTGGGACTTGTTAAGCCTTGCCAGTTTGAGGGTTTCATTCAGAGAAACCTGTTGGAAGTGATTGAGGAGTGGGTGGGGTGTGGGGCTTAGGGTGGAAAGTATCTGAGAGCTTGAGTCACTTTGAGTTGCATGGTTTGCATTTGTGAACAAGGAATGCCGAGGTAGTGTACTCTGCGAGAAACTGTGACGCCGGTGGGGTTTGGGGTTAGAACAGAAGACATGCTCCTTTCTGCCTTTATCGGTGTCATGCCAACACATATATTTATCTAGATAGCCTAAAATGTTTATTCATGAGGCAGCCACACATTTTTTAATTAAAAAGGAATACAGCACTTTGCATATATATACATAGTCTCATAAGTTGCTATCTTGATTTATTTTTTTTGTTTGTGGTAACGTAGTATCGCAATATTTCAAAACTAAGACAAATGTGTTCTAAAACAATTGGTAGCTTGCCGGATTCTCAACCGAGGAGAAAAGAGCCAAAAGCACACTTCATTAGCTGGAACAACTGATTCGGCCTTAATTTGCTTCTAAGAGACATACAGTGGAAAAATCCAGAAACAGCAAAGGAGTATCAAAGAGACTTAGGAAAGAGCGAAAAGAGCCTTTCTTTGTGTGTGTGCCATAGAGAGATGGTATCAAAGTAGCTTTAAAGGACAGGGCTGCTATGTAATGGTAAACATATTAACCAAGTTGGTTTTGTGACCTTGATACATTGGGCCATGCTTGATTTGTGCAGTGGTTCATGACAGGCAAACATTGCCTGGGAAGTGTGGTAATTTTTTGAAAAAAAAAAAAAAAAAAAAAAAGTTCCCTGTGTTGTTTTTCTTTCCCCAGTTGAAGTAAGATTTCAGACTAGCCTCATCCACGATTGGATGTGTGGGGTGTGTGTTATGTGTGGTGTGTGCCTGTGTGCACTTGTGTGAGGCCATCTCTCTATATTTCTGTCTCTGGTTTATGTTTAAGGAAGAAAACTTGAGTAACAGAAGCATAAGGGGGAAAAAAAATCTTATAATCCCACAAACTCTAGTAAACTCATTTGGTATTTATCTTTTTCAGTCTTTTGTTCCCAACTGTATGTGTTCTCTGTCTCTCTCAAAGTGCCTATATAATTTTTTGGTTTTGTTTTTTGTTTGTTTGTTTGTTTTTCAAGACAGTGTTTCCCTGTGTAGCCTTGGCTGTCCTGGACTCAATTTGTAGACCAGGCTGGCCTCGAACTCACAACAATCTACCTGCCTCTGCCTCCTGAGTGCTGGGATTAAAGGCGTGTGCCACCACACCTGGCCCTATGATTTTTATTGTATACTTTTTAATTCCTTTTATAAATATATTATGAGGGATGTGTCTTGCTTTTATGAGGAACTACTTTCCCCTTAAAAACTGTTTTCCTATCCAGGTGCAGTGGTGTACCCCTGTAATTCCAGCACTTCGGGGGGCAGAGGCCAGTGGATCTCTTGTGATCTTAAGGCCAGCCTGGTCTACAAAGCAAGTCTAGGACAGCCAAGGTTACACAGAGAAACCCTGTCTCAAAAAAACAAACAAAAACACCCCAAAACAAATAAAAACAAAACAACCAAACCAACCAAAAACCAAAAACAAAACAACAGACAAACAAAAAACAAAACAAAACAAAAAAGATTTAGATCATGGAGTTCTCTGCTTGCAGCCGTCTAGTCCAGTAACTTTTCCTCCTGTCCTCCCTGTGGCCTCCTGGGCTACTGCCTCCAGCCTGGCCAAAGCAGTCACTGCTGGCTTTTGAAGAATTTCACTCATATTCTGGCCTCAGCGCCCCTTGACACTTCCCCTGTGTACACAGCTGGCCTAGACGTTATAAAGTTAAGATGGATTTCCTTAACTTTAAGTTTTCCCCAACAACTCTACACAATTCACATCACCCCCATCTTCCATTCGGTGCTGTGCTTATCAGCACTTGGTAGTATTTATCTGTTGGCTTATTGTCTGTCTCCTTTGCCACCTCACAAGCTTGAGACCTTGCTTCGCTGAAGTACCCTCAGGGTTGAGAACTGCTCCTTTGCTGGTTCTGGATTTTCCCACCATAGGTACTTACTATCTGCTCAATGACTAATGAGATGAATGCTAGTTGTCCATGAGGTGAGGTAACATATCTTAGAACAATTTTACAAGGTGAGCCTTAGGATCTTAAAAAGAACCACAGTCTCAGGGGCTAGAGAAACAGCTCAGCAGCTAAGAGCACTGGCTGCTCATCCAGACAAATAGGTTAAATTTCCAGCACCCACATTGACAACTCCAGTTTCAGGAAATCCTTCCACAGGCTTCTGTAGGCACCGGGAACACAAGTGCCATACAGATACAGCCAAATACAAACATAAAATAAAAATAATAAAATTAGAAAAAAAAAAAAAAAAAAGACTAGAGAGTTGGCTCAGCAGTGCTGAATACTTGTTGTTCTTGCAGAAGATGGAGGGTTGAGTCCCAGCACCCATATGGCAGCTCAGAACCATCTGTAACTCCAGCCCCAGGGCAACTGACATTGTTTTCTGACCCCTATCGATACCAGGCACACATATAATGCTCATATACACAAGATAATAAAATCAATAAATCTAAAAAACAAAAAAGAAAACCTTGATTTAACTTGAAAAGTTGAGGGAAGGGACATTTTTGGCAACCATTGCTGGCTTTCCTTCTTATTCACTGTCCCTTGTGTCATACTGGGGATTTTTGAGAAGTCTACAATGTCTCAGTTTGCTAGTTCTTAGCGATAGTGTAAGTCTCAAGAGCATAGTGAGCTTTGTGTCCGCAGATACCAAAGGTGTAATCTCAGCCTCCACGTGCTTTCATTTGGGGAGGAGCTGTTATAGTTACTTACTTTCCTGGCAGTTCTGTCCTTTTCATCTCTCTGCTTATCATCTTTGGATGCCCTTACTTGATTACTTGTTGGTTTTTTAAAAAATTTTTTGTATAATTAATCCTTGACCTTTAAACATGTTTCATCTCTTATGCAATCTTTGAACTGTTTGAAGGTGTCCCACTCCATCTTTCAGGAGGAAACAACATCTATAGTAAAATGTATCATTGATTTCTCTTTGGCTTAAAATTCTTAAAGGTTTGAACGTCAAATAGGCTACTTTTGTTTCTAGTGAGTTTTGGAGGGAAAAAAGATTTGCTTTTTTCTCTGAAACAATACAGCCTAGAGACCTTAGAAAACTGCTGATGCTTATGTTCCAAATACCTAAGAACTTGGTGATGGTGGTGGTGGTATAGTGTATATGTCCTAAATGAAAATTTTATTCTGCTGAAGGATTATAGGAAATATGTTAATGTTTCTGTTATTTCTTCAATGGGCATTTGTTGCAGATGTGTTTGAGTGTAAGTCTGTTTGCTCTTGCAGTGGTTGCTTAATCCTGTTCAGTTTTAGATTTCCCTTTCTTCCTCTGAGACAGGGTCTTGAGGCTGCCCTTGAACTCACTGTATGTATAGCTCAGGATATCCTTGAGCTTGCAATCCTCCTGCCTCTGCTTCCTAAGTTTTGGGAATTAAAGCATGCAGCCGGCACACCTGAATTTTATCATTTCTTTTCTCACTCAGTGGTTTCTTTTCTGTCATCATATTCCTACCCCAGTTAAATTTATCCAAGTCTTTAGTATGCCCTACACAGAGACAGCTCCTACTTTTTCTATGGCTTGCATTTTTATCTATCAGACATTCCTGTCATCTTTGCTTGCTGCCTCATCTCAAACTTCGCATGTTCACAAATTGCCTGCTCTTTCCACTCTGTCTCATGCTAGCAATATAACTTGGGGCCTTGCATTTGCTAAGTAAGCATCCTACACTGAGCTAAATCTAAAACCCTCAAATTGTCTGTTGGTATCCCTCTCAAACTTCCACATTTGATGTCTTTATTCTTGACTCATCCCTCATGCCACCCCAGAATATTTCAAATCCTTTCTGCTACTTCCAAATCTTGCATTCTCTTTTTCTCAGCTGCACGACTGTTGGTACAGCTTAGCTGGTCTTCTAGCTTATTCTTTCCTGCTCCTTGTACAGCAGCCAGGGTAAACCAATTGAAAGACAAGAGTGGGCCACCTCTTTGTTGAGTGGCTACCCACTGTACTTAGTCACATCTGTGAAGACTTTGAAGTGCCCGCCAGCCCTCACTGCTCTCTCCAGTCCCTTCTCATTGCTCGTGTTTGTCAGCTTGAACACCTTCTATTCCTCAAAAGTCCAAGTTCATCTCCTCCTTGTTTGTATAAATCCTTCTCTCTGAGCTTTGAAAGATCCTCCCTTCTCAAACATTACTTCTCTTCAGAATGGCCGTTACTGGTGGCCCCTTGTAAAGTAGCTTCCTTCGCATTGTCCCATCTCAGTACATGTGCATTTCCTGATAGGCATTTCAGTAAAATCCCAAGAATTTCATATGTTTGTTCCCTCCTTTATTGTCCTTTTCCTAGTACATTGCAAGATGTATGTGGGTGAGAACAGGTTTTGGCTTTGTTTTGTTGTTGTTGTTGTTTTGTTTTTTGCCTTGGTTATGGCACAGCTCGCTCTCTGTAGGCTCTTGTAGGTCAATGTTTCAATCATATTGAATAATGATTATAATAGCTAACCTTTTTGAGATTTACTAAGTACAAGGTACACTGCTCAGTGTATTCACACATTACTTCTAAATCATTGTGAGAACCTGGGAAGGTGCAATGATAAGTTATCATTTCTCTTTGTGGTTGAGGAAGTGGAGTTTAAGGTAACATAGCTGAGAAAGTATTAGAGGTAGGATGTTTGTTTGTTTGTTTGTTTTTCTTGTGTAGCCTTGGCTATCCTGGAATTTGGATTTGTTGACCAGGCTGGCCTTGAACTCAACAGAAATCTTCCTGCCTCTGCCTCCCCCAGTGCTGGGTTTAAAGGCACCCATGGCTAGATGTAGGGTTTTAGTCCACATGATCTTTCATCCTTTCATCTTAATCATCTCTACCCTTTAACATGACTATAGGGATGAATGAATATGAGGGATACTGTGATCTTTATAGTTAATTACTATTAATGCTTGTGTTTTTAAGGATGTATGGAAGCTAAACACAGAATATTTGGGTTACAGTCGTGTATAATTCTGGGAAGTTTTTTTTTTTTCTTTGTGTATGTGTATTGTATATACATATTGCTTGGGTATGTATGTGTATTATATATACATGTGTGTGCGTGTGTATGCATGTGTGTATGTGTGCAGGTACACATGTGTTTATGTGAGTATGGAGGCCAGAGTGGGCTTGGAGTATCTTCCTTAGTTGTTCCTTACTTTCATTTTTTGAGACAGGGTCTCACTCTGTAGTCCTTCTGGCCTGGCACTCACTATGTGGTCCAGGCTGACCTCAAACTCACAAGAGATCCACCTGCCTCTGCTTCTAGAATGCTAGGATTAACAGTGTGCATCCCCCATGCCTGGCCCTTCTTATTCTTCTTTTTAAAAGTCATTTTCAGCTGTAAATATAAAAGAAAAAATAGTTCTCATTTTATAGGGCCATTATGAGGAGCAGAATTGCACACATAAAAAAATTAATGTCAATTATAAGGAAGAAAGGCTTGGGATCTCACTAACAAATAATGTTTGGTTGAGAATGAAAGACATATACTTAATAATTTTGTATTCGTTCATTGGCCCTGGTTTTGAATTGGGATTTGTAATTATTCTGTATATTCATGATAACTTTATGTTTGGATTTAAGTGTCTTTTATGCTTGTGAGGCAAGATAGCTTTCTTTCTTCTCTTAAAGCTTATCTCTGTCTTTGAGGTTTTTAGAGGAGAGGACTTTCAAGGGGCTATTTTATTTTACTTTTCTAGAAAGTTACCTACCAAGGCTGGAGAGATGGCTCAGTGGTTAAGAGCACTGGCTGCTCTTCAGAGGACCTGGGCTCTATTCTAGCATCCACATGGTGGCTCACAGCCATCTGTTGTTACTAAAGTCCCAGGAGGTCTTAATGCCTTCTTCTGACTTCCACCTGCACTAGGCACACAGCTGGTACACATACCTGCATGCAGGCAAAAACACTCGTGCATAAAATAAATCTAAATAAAAATATTAGTAAGCTATCCACCAGCACACTGTTTGCTTCATGAATGCTCGCCTTCAGGCAGCTTACTTCAAATAATCACATGAACAGTGGACCCAATTACCTGGCCAGCTCAGGTGTCATGAAGTCAGCAGCCCTCATAATGGACTCTCTGAGCAAAGTTGTATTTTCTAGTGCATGAGTGAGAGTGTAATGCACCCTTTTGATATTAGTTACTTTTCTCATTGCTGTGACCAAATATTTGACTAAAAGCAACTTGAGGTTTAAGAAGGGATACAGCTCTTCACGGAGAGACGGCATGGTGACAGGAGTATGAGACAGCTGCTCACACTGGGTCCGCAGTCAGGAAGCCAAGAAAGGTGCATTTTGGCATAACGCTGGTTTTCTTTTTTTTTTCTTTTTTCTTTTCTTTTTAGTTTTTCGTGACAGGCTTTCTCTGTATGTAGCCCTGGCTCCCTGGAATCACTCTGTAGACCAGGCTGGCCTGGAACTCACAGAGGTCCACCTGCCTCTGCCTCCCGAGTGCTACAATTAAAAGCGGTGAGCCGCCACCGCCCTGCGAAGCTGGCTTTCTCTATTTCCCCTTTTAATTGAGTTGGACTCCAGTTCATGTGATGGTGCTACCTACATTTAGGAACAGTCCCTCCTCTGTTGTTAATCCTTTCTGGAAAGACCTTACAGACACACTCAAATGTGTATCTCATTAATAATTCACGTGTTTGTTAATCCAACCAAATTGACAATAAACTTAACCAATAGAGAATGAAGTTTTTGCTTAGAATAAGTGGGAAAGGCCAAGGTAAAAGGGAAACATTTTGGCAACCAGTTGAAGTCAGAAGGATGGAGAATGAGTGTGAAACAATGCCTGTGATTGCTAGGGAGCATCAAGATAGGAGAACTGGGATACCAGTAGTGTTTAGCTGCCCAATTTGGGGAACAAAAAAGGATATGGCTGAATTGAGCCAGAGTTGGAATTTGTCAAGGGTGAGTGGCAGAGGGTGTATGAGGGTATTGGTCAGAAAATGATTAACATGACAGATGGGGTGCTAAGGCTGCATGGCAAGGAGAGAAGGGACTAGGGGTGTTTATGAAGTCAAAGAAAGAGTGTTTTTGAGTGATGGAGTAACACCAGGAAGTGGTTAGAGGGACATGTGCGTTAAGAGTTGGAGCAGTCAATTAGAGGGCACGACGGACTCCTGTGTTTTGCCACAGACACAAACCATTGATGTGAACGCAGTGAAGATGGGTGAAGTCAAGGAGATTAAATATCTGAGCAGCTAAAGAATTGTTTTGATGCCTGTAAGGTTACAGAAGCCATTAGGAAGCCAGGATATATGGAGCTGAGAAAAGGAAGAGCTAGGTCTTTGGTCGAAGGGGCCAAGAGTGTTAAACTAAACTGTAGGAGCCTCAGATTATCAGTGGATTCTTCCCAAAGGAGGAGGTTAAAAGCATGACCCAAAGGATGTACTGGTTGTCAGGTCTCTAGGAGAAATCAGCTTTGGTCCACTTCATTGTAATTCACATGCTCTGCCCTGGTGGTATGCACTACTAGGTTTCTAGCGTGTATATGAAAAGCGTGTTGAAAATGAGAGCTACCGGCCTCTATCATAGGCTCATGGGACTACCTGAAGGAGAGGAGCTCGAGAGTATATATTTAACACTACTCTCCCATATGCATAATGTTTGGAAAAATTAGGCTGTTTTAGGGGGAGTGTGTCCATAGTGATTAAGAACATGGGAAATCTGGGAATGTAACCTATTTGGTAGAGTGCTGGCCTAGCAGGTACAAAGCCCTGGCTTCCATCCCTAGCATTGCAAAAATGAGTTGATCACAATCCTACCACTTAGGAGGTGGAGACAGGAGAATCAGGAGGAGTCCAAAGCTAACTTGGGCTCTGTAGAGTTCAGTGCAAGCCTGGGCTGTATGAAACCATCTTAACACACACACACACACTGAACCTAAAAGTCAGCTGCTGGATCTAAAGGAGGTGACTCTGGAGGCAGTGAGTCTTTGCCTTGATTATAAGTAGCTCATCTGATAACAGAAGCTAAAAAATGTTTCGTTAGAGGAAACCACATTGAAAACAAGAAGGGACCCTGGAGAGGGTAGATACAACACAGCTTTACAAATTAAATGAAGGATTAGCAGTTTGGGGGATGCTCACGGATCATAGTTGTTTTCACCTTCAACACAAATAGCTCTTCAGGCATGGTTTGTCCATAAGGCAGGGAAATAAGTAATGCAATTTGGAAAGCTTTTCTTCACAAACTAGCAAGTTTTAGTGACTTAGTGAGCCATAAAGTTAATTTACGCAACTCAATTCTGTCTCTGAAGATACTGGATTAAAAGAAAGATTTACAGGCTGATGTGGTAGTGCATGCCTTTAATCCCAGCACTCAGGAGGCAGAGGCAGGTGGATCTCTATGAGTTTGAGGCCAGCCTGGTCTATAAAGCGAATCCAGGACAGTCAAGGCTACACAGAGAAGTCCTGTCTTGGAAAAAGAAAAGAAGAGAGAGAGAGAGACAGAGAGAGAGAGAGAGAGAGAGAGAGAGAGAGAGAGAGAGAGAGAGAGAGAGAGAGAGAGAGAGAGAGAGAGAGAGAGAGAGAGAGAGAGAGAGGCCAAAGACAAATGCAATTTTATCTGTAAAGGATGCATATGTGAATAGATAATTAGCATCATGACACCAGTAGCCATGCTTCCCTTTTATTTCTACTAGGAAACGTTGTTTCTTTCTATGACAAGAAGGCCACTACAAAAGAGTAGTTGCTAGGAGTGCAACTTGATGTTAGTGTTCCCCGCCCGCCGCCCCCCCCCCCCCTTAGCTTGCTCTTACAAGCTTCTATTACTAGTGAGGGGGCTTTGCTCTTGAGCTGTTCTGTTTTGAGTGTAGAAAACTCAAAAATATATCTACTACTTGGTTTGACATACACAGACATTAAAGCTTTGGGGGAAGAATTCTGTCAGTAATGTAGGAAGTGGACGCTGTGTGCCTTGAGCTTAAACCTTTGATTTGCTCTGTCCTTGTTTGATTTCTATTTCCTGTTAGACAGAGAAGCCAGGCTTTGAGGTGAGGAGCTGGTTAGCATCTCAGTTGAATTCCCGTCACCTCCACACCTTCCACTCCTGAGTCTCATTCTCCTCTCTCGTTCTCTCCCCTTGCTTCCCTCCCTTCCCTTTACTATTGAATTTCTGGGACCCAGTTATTTCCACACTGGGAGGCCTTGAAAATAATGGCACTGGAAGCTTAGGCAATGCCAGATAATCAGAACTTTCAGTTTTAAAGTAAAAATATTCCATCTTAGGAAAAAAAACTGGAAAACACAGTGTTCTTTCCCTTTTAGAAAAACATTTTCTTCTATTCTAAAGCAGAGAAACATTGAATAAAGCCAATGAGGAGTTTGATGATAATATTTCTCTATCACATTTCCCTTCAGAATTCAGAAACCCTTGAAAACTACTGTCTTATAGTTTTCTTTGCAATGTTTGAATTACTGTGAGTATTCAGTTTATAAAGCATTTCTATGCCTGCTGTGAACCAGGTATCTTGGGGCCTCTAGCCTCAAAGAACTTAAAAAAAAAAAAAAAAAGATTGAATCAAGTACTTTAAAATATCTAACCTATAACATGTACTGTAAAGGAGTTATAACCAAAATGTTGTGGGACTATAGACAGAAGCGAGGTTTCTGGTGGTAGGTACAAGAGCTTGGAGGAAGTGTACCAGACTGGAGTTGTCTTTTGGTGTCGGAGATTGAGCCCAAGGCTTTACACACGCTAGGCAAGTGTTTTGCCTCGGAGCTACACCATCTGGAAGGCAGGGTAAAATTGAGAACTATCAAATTATACTTGATGTATTTTATTCATTAAGGCGTCATTTATTTTTAGCAAGAGTCCAGATCATGTTGGTGCTTATTGAGTTATCCTTTAGTTATTTAAAATGACTTACTCATCTAGAATGCCCAATTCCTTATTTTTGATAACTTGTTTCTATAATTAGCATAATAAAATTTAAGAGGTAGATGGTGTAGATTGCTTTTATGGAGACATAGCTGAAAATGATCTCAGGATCATAGTGAACATTTAAAATAATTAGAAATGCAGCCACACATTGCTTAACAACAGGAATACGTTCTGGAAGATGCTTCAATGTGTGATCAGCGTTGGGTATGCTTACATAACCAGGGTTGTAGGATGGTGCTGGCTTGAATAAGAATGGCTCCATGGCCTCATATATTTGAATGCTTAGCCATTAGGGAGTAGAACCCTTTGAAAGGGTTAGAAAGATTAAGAGATGTGGCCTTGTTGGAGGAAGTGTGTCACTGGGCTTTGAGGTCAAAAGCCCACAACAGGCCCAGTGTCTGTCTCTGTCTCTGTATCTCTCTGTCTCTCTGTCTCACTGTCTCTCTGTCTCTGTCTCCCTCTGTTTCTGTTGTCCCTTGCTTCTCTGTGTCTCTTTCTCTGTCTGTCTCCTCTCTTTGTGCCTCTCTCTCTCCCTCTCCTTCTTAAGGATAAGGATGTAGCTCTTAGCTACTTCTCCATTACCACACCTGGCTGCTTCCTCCATGCTCCCTGCTGTCATGTACCCTGCCATGATGATAATGGGCTAAGCCCCTGTAAACATGCTCTGAATTAAGTACTTTCCTTCTTTTCACAGAAATAGAACAGTGACTACGTGACTAAGTGGTATAACCTATTGTTTCTTAGCTATAAAACACACAGTAAATGTTTGTGTGTTTAAACTGAAATTATAGTAAAAGTCCCATGCAGTTGGAGTTTTTCAGCTCCATCATGATCATATGGGCCCACCATAATATGTCCAGTCCATTACAGACTGAAGCATCGTGATGTGGCTCATGACTGTGTACTGTGGCAAATGGAAAGCTAAGATAATGCAATCTGTAGGCTTGGTGTGTGGGGAGAGTGGAGCTCTAAGTGACGCTAGAGAGGCCTTCATAGGAAAGGACTAACCCCAGGTCAGCAAGACTTTTGAATAGCCAGAGTCTCACTTCTGAGTGTCTTTTTCCAGGATGTTGGTGATGGAGCCCTGTGGGGTGGGTCAGCTGTTCTCAGTGTCCCTTCCTCTAGGAGCTCAAGTACAAAGGGACTAGCAGAAAAGCTGTGAAGCAGCAGCTCTTCCTAGTTGAGGCCTCTGTGTGCTTGGTCCCTAGGTGTGTCTGCCTAAAAAAGTCTCCTTGTTAGAGTGAAGTCTCTCTCAATGATTCAGTGTGTTCCTATGAGCGAGTCTCACTCCTTTGGCAGGTTAGTGAAAACCAGATAGATCTTTGTTCTGGCTTTGTGGAAAGTAAAGGGCTGGAAGTTTTACCCTTGAAAAAGCGATTTTGTTTCTGAAGAGGGTGGGCCTTTGGCACTAATTGGTGGAGGGCAGATAGTACAGTGAGGTCTTTGAGGGAAGGAGGATGTATCAAATTACTGTTGTGGAACTTGGAAGTGGGAGTTGATTATTGCTTCCCATTGTCCATTGAGTGAAAATCACACTGCACAGATTGATAACTTAGGGACTCCCACCACTGTCTTTGATAAGTTCTACCTGTCTACTGATCCTTCTACTTCATTCCAGCTCCTTTGTGCGTTAGCCAAGAGTACCTCTGATATCACCCGAGGATGTGATTTGAGAGACCAAATGCTATAGTGAAAACGCTTTCAGCTGTGAGTCTAGACCTGTGATTCAGTCTCAGCACTTCCATTTACTAGTGACTTACACCTCTAAGTCATTTTAATTTCTAATCCATTTACAACTCTTTGTAATGATAGTAAGAGATGATGATGAGTGTTAATGAGAAACTTTCTTTCTTCTTCTTCTTCTTTTTTTTTTTTTTTGGTTTTTCGAGACAGAGTTTCTCTGTGTAGCCTTGGCTTTGTAGACCAGACTGGCCTCAAACTCACAGCGATCCGACTGCCTCTGCTCCCGAGTGCTGGGATTAAAGGCGTGCGCCACCACGCCCGACTGAGAAACTTTGTTTCAATGAGAAACTTTTATTTAAAGTTTCTTGATGAGGATTAGTAAGGTGTAGAGGCTATGTCATTAGGCTCATCCTTACTCCAAGCTCTTGTATGAATTTTCTTCTTTCCTACTATTCCTCTACTTTATTGTAGGTACCTAGATTCAGCTTGTATGACTAGAGCAGCACTAGCTTACATAATAGAAAACACTACTGAGACCTCAGTGACCAAAAACGTAAGTGACATGTTGTAATAGTTTACAATCCAAATAGTGTGGAAGAGGAGATCCTGTCCAATGAATATCTACTGGTTTCAAATCAGGGTTTCCTAAGTTGTCACAGGTGTCAATGGTCAATGGCATGAGGGAAGAAACTGAGAATGAGTGATTGTCTATGGTCTTAGGATGGGAGTTGCTGAGTAAATCCAAAAGAGAAAATGTTAAGAGGTTGCACTGGACAGGAAGTGAGTTTGGTTGTGTGAATGTTTGCACAGAGTTGTGAAACGACTCTAGGAAGAGTGAGGCAGTGTAAAAGTAACTTTCAGTCTCCTAATGTAATCTTCTGGGAGGCTTACCACTGAATAAGCTCACCTTTTCTAGTTCTTTCTGGACTCTGGCTGGCTGGTTCATCTTAGGTGTTCTGGCTCAAAACTCTTTAAGCTAACTGATTCAAACCAGTTTCTCTTGGCTTCTGACTGAATTGCTCTGCTGGCCTCATACTAACTTTGGCAATATGTTCTACTCCTCTGGCCACTTCTTATTCTTGGGCTTATCTGTCTTCACTTGTGTCTAGCTTGGTCTCTCTCTCCAACCTCTCCAACCTTTCTCTGTAAAACTTCCTCCCGTGTGTGTGTGTGTGTGTGTGTGTGTGTGTGTGTGTGTGTGTGTGTCTGTCTGTCTGTCTCTCTCTCTCTCTTTCTCTTTCTTTCTCTGAGCAGGGTTTCTCTGTATGTACTCCTGTACTCCTGGCTGTCCTGGAATTTGTTTTGTAAATCAGGATAGCCTCAAACACGCAGAGATCCACATGCCTCTGCCTTCCAAGTGCTGGATTAAAGGCGTGGATCTTCCCTTAGGCTGCTTTGGTTGGAGGAGGGAGAGTAAGAAAATAGGAGAATTTCTAGGATGAAGGACCAGCCTGAGCAAGGGTCCTTAGAGCAGTCCAGGATTGAAAAGAACCAGGTTGGTAAAGTAAGGTAGGAGGAGAGGTGATGACAAAATGGGAGAGAAGCAGAGCCTGGATCCCCCAAGAATTTACAGGCTTGGCAAGGAGTTGAGATTTTACTCCTAGAGCAGCAGGAAGCCATTGTACATTTTTGTGTGATGGGTAGGATGATCTCAATTTATATTTTGAAAAGACCATCCCGTCCAGCTGTGGTATGAATAGGTGGAAAGGAGACCGGAGTATGAATTCAAAGTAGTAAATAAGGTAAAAATCAGAATTCAAAAGGGCCAATCTGGAGCTCAGAGTAGAGGTCTTGGCTGGAAAAAAAATTTTGATCCTGTGTTTCCTGTTGGCTCAGTCTATCCTAAGCCAAGCTTCCTGTGGGTAGCCTTATCTGTGGCCTCTACTTCCTCTCCTCCTGTGGTTCATCCCTCTGTGCTCTAGCTAACTCCCTTCAATGTCTCAGGCAGGGGCCACCCAGGTCCTTTGTGATTTGTTAAATCTAGGTCATTCACTCATGCCTAACTTCAGACTGTAGCGATGCCAAGCTACAGCTGCTTTCCCCTTTTATGCTTCTAGCCTTTGGCCCTCAGGCCTGTGGTCTGTTCCAGGTCCTCAGTTCTTAGACCAGTCCTGCAAAGATGGCATTCTTGAGGCTTCTAGCCCTGAGTTTTCTGGATTTCCTGTGTTCCTCTGCTAAAAACGAGCCTTCTCTTTTTTCATCAAGTTTGCCAGCTTTGAGGTGCTCCCACCTCTGAAGCTTTGCCGACCCCTCCGGCCGTGTTAGGCCCCACCCCTCTTTTCCACTTCTCCTTGATAATAAACTGGATACTTATCATAGCACTTAGCACCCTGTTTACTTGATTGTCTGCACAGCTAATAGTGCACGAAGGATAGGATTACAACAAAATATTTTGTGATCTAGGCCAAAGAGTGCTTTCTCCATTTCAGGTGAAAGCCACACTTCATTATAAAGCATTCATTTCTCACTGACTCTGAAGGCTGGAGTTTGGGTATATCTTTTGTCAACAAAAGAAATTAGTTTAATTTGAAATAATCAGAAATTGTCTTCATATTCTGAAAGGAACAAAATGACTTAAACTGAATTGCTTCAAAAGAACTTGTAAAGACTTGGGTTTCTCCCTGCTATTGCTGCTCTCTTGCTCACTCTCTAGAACCTGTTGTATGTGCCTGTATTTTGTGATTTCACAGTTCTGGGTTTGATGTTACAATTGCCTCCATGGTGATGGGCACTAATGTTCTGTGCTGAATTGTGATAGCCATGGAAAGCAGCAAACACACTATGCCCTCGCCTCCTGCTAACCGGCTCACTGTGGCAAGGCAAAGAAGAGACGAATAGAGATGGTGCTGTGTCAGTTAGTGCACAAACCCAACACCTGGAGGCTCAGTGAGGTTTGTTAATATCACTAAACTCTCATGCTTCACTCATGTCTTTCTTACTCTTTAGAAGCCTCTTTTTTTAATTTTTATTTATTTATTTATTTTGTCTTTTAGGCTTTGACAGGTAGAACAAAGAAAATACACTATTGAATCACTTTCTTTCTAGTGGCTACAATTTCTAAGATTATATAATACATACATATGTGTATATATGTATGTATGTATATAATCTATATTAGTTTTGTAAACAGAACAAAAAAGCAATCTTGCCTTTTAAATTCTTAACATAATTACTCAAATAATGCAACAGAGTGTACTTGTGCTGTTTAAGTGTAATGCTGGCTTGGTTTTTAAAAAAACATTTATTTACTGGCACACACCTTAATTCCAGCATTCAGGAGGCAGAGGCAGGTGGATCTCTGTGAGTTCAAGGCCAGCCTGATCTATAAAGTGAGTCTAGGACAGTCTCGAAAAAAAGTATTTACAGGGCTGCTAGAATGCCTCTCAAATGGCGTAAGACTCCCTCTGTAAATGATACAGGGGGCTAACTGAGAGCTCGCCTTATCTCTCAAGTATTTGTTGTTATCCTGATGAGAAGTGCTGGCACATATAAACCATGCTATATTTATTACTGCTTTTATTCCTTTCTTTTGTCTAAACTAGACATTAGGACTATAGACACTCAGGAAGTGACCATACAGTTTTCAGTCAGTCCACTGGTGGTATGCTGAGAGCGCCTCTTATATAGAGACCTCTGTTCACTCAAGAACATTCTTCCTTAAAGGAAACTAGCCTCTGCCTCAGGAACTTTGATTCAGCTACTTTGCATAGCTAGTCTTTCGGACCATCTGCAACCCTTTAGCTATTGAAAGCTTTTTATCCCCAGGTCTTCCTCTCTACCCTCTGAATCTCTAGCCTCTTCAGAGGTAACCCTACTTCTTATTCTACACACTGTAACCCTAAAAGATCAACCCAAAACTTGAATAGATTTTTATACCCTCTCAGTCACTTGCAGATATATTATTGTCTAAACCCACCCTCATGGAACTTCTGTCATTATAGATTTCCAAGTGTTTACTTAAAAGAATATTTTTTAAAGTACATGTATTTTGTGCATATGTGTATGTGCATGTGCACATGCTATGGTGCATATGTGGAGGTCTGGGGATAATTTGGACGAGTTGGTCCTCTCCTCCCTGCATGTTGATTCTGGGGGCAGACTCAAGTCCTCAGGCTTGGTGACAAGTGTCTTTATCTGTTCAGCCTTCTTATTGGCCAGGAATATTTTTTATCTCGGGGGTTTTAACTGGCAAGTTTCCATCTATGTTTTATTACATTTGGTAATATTGTAATATAATTATCTTTAAAAGAAAGCAAATGGTTTAAAGTTTGGGGGAGAAGGGAAAATGCCAGAAAAGCTATAGAATTGATTTCCAGCTAGAGCTCATTTCCACACATCACTTGACTCTGATGACAAGAGCCAGTTTGTTACAGATATTATTAGTGCCATGCCACAGCCCTGTGTTAATAATAATACCATTCAGGTATAATGTTACTGACCTCATTTCAGCAAGGAAAAAAATAGAGGCATAAAAAGGTTAAGACTACTCTGTGGTTCACAGGCAACAAGCCCTCAATCTGCCTCCCACTATTTTGTTAAAATCCTTTCTTTGTTCAACTTGTTCCCTTGTGCTTCATACAGTGTTTAGCTTTCTGGTCTTAATTGGAATGTTATTTTAAAAACTATTGGCTGATTCTTGTCAACTCACCAGGCCATCTAGAAAAACAGCATGCACCTGGTGGGTGCTGACAGATAGTGTGGAGGCCTTTGGTGTGATATGTCTTCAGACCCAGTAAGAAGAGGTCAAACCTCTCTTTCTCAGTCTTGAGAGTCTCAGAGTTACTCCAGGCTTCAAAAGCCCATCTTAAGCCAGTCCAAGTCTGATGGATGGTAGACGGCTTAAACTAAACTAGGGAAAGTGTTACCTCCCTTTGACATAGAGTGGAATGCTGTGCATAGGATTTTATTGGAATCTTGAAATATTGACATTCTCAACTTAGGATCATTCCAGGAGAGGTTACTTAAAGATGCAGGTTGGCTCTAGAGGAAACCATAGGGATATTATAGCAACTCCAGGGTATGGTAATGGAGGCCTTGTTACTACCCACCTGCAGAGGAATTATGGAAAAAAGTGCCTGTAAGAAGCCAGAAGAGATTTTTATTTGGAGGAGGACATTTTGCAAGGATCCTGTGCTTTTTGCATGAGGGATGCAACCAGACCAGGTGCTTGAATTCCCCTAGCCTAACCCCTTTCCTCCTCCCTTACTTCTTTCTCTTCACCTTTTTCTGGGACTTAGCATTAGCAATTGTTTGGGGTCACAGGGCACAAGGGCCTATTGGTCTGATCCCCAAAGCCTAGCCTGAGTAGGTTAGAGAGCAGGATAGAGGAAGACATGTGGATAATATAATATGTAAGAACTCATGCAGCTTTACAGTGGGAAGAATACATGTGTGTGTTAGGTAGAAAGTGGGCTAAAAGAATGAGATGAAGCTGGGCGTGGTGGTGCATTCCTTTAATCTCAGCACTCGGGAAGCAGAGGCAGATAGATCCCTGTGAGTTTGAGGCCAGCCTGGTCTACAAAGGCAGTACAGGACAGCTAAGGCTACATAGAGAAACCCTGTCTCGAAAAACCAAAAAAAAAAAAAAAAAAAAAAAACCAAAAAAAAAAAAAAAAAGAAAGAAAGAAAGAAAGAAAGAAAGAAAGAGATGAACATATCTTGAGCATGACCATGTCCTAGGGTCTTTGTTATCATGTCATATTTTAGGGTAAGTTATTATTTTGTGCGGGGGTGTGGGTGGTGGTGGTGGTTGTCACAAATGTGGCGAGTTTGAACCTGTGTACTTAGGCCCTGAATCTCAGGTAGTCCTTGTGATCCTAGTGGTGATGAGTGGTGTGTACCCTATCCCAGAGAGCTCTATTTCGTGGCGTTGCTGGGGCACAGGTGACTGTAATAGAGCTGTTGTGTACTTTCCCCTTCAAATCTGTTAACTTGTGGGCAACAAAAAAGAAAAGGGAAGGAAAAAAACTCAATTTGGCATGAGTGATGTTAAGCAAGATCAAATAAGGTGAAAAGCAAAATAGATTCCAGAAATTTAGTTTAGCTTTTACCCAGAGTTTGTTCTTGGGTGGTTGCCGAAGAAGTCTTTTTACTGCCCACAAATGTGCGCGCTCTCTCTCTCTCTCTCTCTTTCTCTCTCTCTCTCTCTCTCTCTCTCTCTCTCTCTCTCTCTCTCTCTCTCTCACACACACACACACACACACACGCACACACTAACATTAATATTATTTTTACTTTTTACTTGCTTATAAACTTAAGGAGCTTTTTAAAAAAAGATTTATTTATTTAAAAATGTTTTTGGGGCGGCTGGAGAGGATAGCTCAGAGGTTAAGAGGTTCTTCAGAGGTCCTGAGTTCAATTCCCAGCAACCACATGGTGGCCAACAACCATCTATAATGTGATCTGATGCCCTCTTCTGTCTTGCAGGAGTGCTTGCAGGGAGAACACTGTGTACATGATAATAAATAAATAAAATTTAAAAAATATTTGTGTGTATGGGTGTTTTGCCTGCATGTATGCCTGTGCAGCACATCTATGCGGTACCCAGGGAAGCCAGAAGAGGACATTAAATCCTCTGGAACTGGAGTTACAGACAATTATTAGCTACCATGTGGGTGCTGAGAATAGAACCAGGGTCTGCTGGAGGAGCAGCCAGTGCTCTTAACTGTCCAATAATCTCTCTAGCACATTTAAAGAGCTTTGTAAAGTATAAAGATCCAATCAGACCTGAAGATCATTTACATCACCTATGCTATTTTATTTCTTATTAATGTAAAAATTATTATACTTGAAATGAAACATTTGCTGAAAGTCATTATTTGGGCTGGGGAGATGGCTAAGTGATTAGGAGCAGTTGCTGCTCTTGTAGGAGGCTCAGGTTTGGTTCCCAGCACCCACATGGTGGCTAACAACATTCTATAACTCTAGTTCCAGAGCACCTTCTGCTGTACACATGTAGTACACAAGTGTATGTGCAGGCAAAAGCCCATACACAGGGGCCAGCCATGGAATCTCATGTCTTTAATCCCAGCACACGGGAGGCAGAGGCAGGCAGATATCTTGTGAGTTTGAGGCCAGCCTGGTCTAAAAGAGCATGTACAGGACAGCCAGGGCTGCAGAGAAACCCTGTCTGGGAAAAACAAAACAAAACAACAACAAAAACACGAACAAAAAAATACACATAAAATAAAAGTAAACAAATCTTTGAAAAAAATCAAGGGCTGGAGAGATGGCTCAGTTGTTAAAGGCTAGCTCACAACCAAAAAAAAAAAATCAAGAAAATTTACATGGAAATTTGAAATAAGGTGCTGGGGAGATGGCTCAGAGAGTAAGAGTGCTTAGTATCAAGCATGAGGGCCTGAGTTTAAAGCTCTAGCACTCTCATTAAAAAATAAAAAAAGAATAATTCTTTCAGATTTGTTTTATTTTATGTGCACATTTTGTCTGTGTATGTCTGGTGCCCTTGAAGGTCAGAGGAGGGAGTCAGATACCCTGGATCTGGAGTTATAGATGTTGTGAGCCACTATGTGAGTGCTGGAGCAGAATTTCGGTCCTTTGCAAAACTCAGCCGCTAAATCACCTCCAGCTCCTCCATAAAAAAGAAATACCCAAACGTATTGAAAATAACTTTAATTTCCTAGCTTTTTCTCATATATATAATTTTTACATGGCTGGAATTGTACAACTTTGTATTTTTTAGTTATCTCTGTAAGAGTACCATGTTGTATGCAACCTGCAAAATTATGATTTATACTTTACCTTAATCATTTTTTTTTACTTGTTAGGCTTTTAAAATTATTCATAGTCTTCTCCTGAAGACTGGTTGTTTTGTTGAGCATACTGTGTTTCTCTACAGGCATCGAGTGTCATGCCTCCCACCCACCTCACCCCCACCCCTGCCAAGCAGAGAGTAGGAAAAGATCTGCGCATCCTCAGGAGAGCTTGGAAAGTGTGATGAGCAACCTTGAAACTGCCAGGGAACACAAGAGACAGTAGCTGTAGAAACGGTAGCTGGGAGAAGCAAAACTGTCAGTAAGCAGAATGGTTGCCTAAAATGTTAACCATGGAGTTTTATTAAGTCTTAGATTTTAAAATGATTGCTAAAGGGAAACAACATGATTAGCATTTACATTAAAAATCTGGCTGAAAATCTGAGATATGGTTAAGTTAGAAACATGTTCTGAGCTAAATTAAAATAACAATTCTTTTTTTAAAAGATTTATTTATTATTATGTATACAGTGCTCTGCCTACATGTACACCTGAAGGCCAGAAGGCATCAGATCACCTTATAGATGGTTGTGAGCCACCATGTGGTTTCTGGGAGTTGAACTCAGGACCTTTGGGGGAGTAGTCAGTGTCCTTAGCTTCTGAGCCATCTCTCCAGCCCAAGTAACAATTCTTAATGAGTCTTATTAGAGTAATGATATTGTCCCTACTTATCATATACCCTCTAATATAAATCTTAGACTGCTATTCCCCTGTACCGTCCCCTGGGCTGTGACTGTTTCCTCCCTTAGCCAGTCTTGGGGAGCCAAGGCACTTCTGTGTGTTCAGTCCTGAACAAAGCTAGACCCTAAACAGAAGGGGCTTCCTTGGATAGTGCCATGACTTGACTGGCTAGAAGTCTATATCCTAGAATAGAAATCACATTTTTTTATTAAGCAGAAACCTTCAGAAAAATCAGAATTGTTTGGTTTTGAATCTCTATTTCCTTACTCTAGGCATAATGCCCAGCACATAACAGATGCTCAAAAACACATTTGAATATGAAATGTCTTGAGACCATCCTGAAATGAGTGACTCCTACCACAGTCTCCACTTAGCTCTTCTACAGCATAAGGTCTTCTAAGTCATCTATACCTCATGACAGACTGTCCTGATCCCCGTGCCTATTCCTCCTCATTTCCTGTAGCCATTGCTGGTATTAACCACTATAAGGTACATGCCCGTGTTTCCCAGAAGTAATACATTCAAGTGTGCATTGTGATTTTATTTTGTTGAGAAATCCCTGAATGTTTGTGTCTTTGTGCAGAATCTGCTGTCAAGGCTGGAATTAAAAAAAAAAATGTCTGTGTACATTGTCTCTTTCTACATTAGTGTCACTTGATGAGCTCTTTATTCAGTACCCTCATCTTCAGGGAAGTCACATGGAGAAACACTGTGGAAATCTTCCTCTAAATTGGCAATAATACTTAATGTCATGCTTTTCAGAATTTAGTTACAGTGTAGGTGCTGATTCAGTAGGTCTGAGTACAGTCTGAGATTACATCTCTGTAATAATTTCTTCCTAAGGTTAGGCTGATACTGTGGGGTCTCCTGGATCTTACTTTGTGTAGCAAGGTGGAGTTTTAGCATGAAACTGCTCCTAAGTGCAAATCTATCAGTGTTTGAATGGCTATGCAGTTCCTACCAAACCCTCAGGAGATTCTTTCTGATGCTCACTGGACAGATAGAGAAAACAAGATGCATGTTGCTCCACTAACCTTTAAGAACTGCCCATCCCTCTGTTCAAATTCATGTGGATTCCTCACACCAGCTCTCGTATCCAACATACTCAGTGTCTTTTCAAGCTGCTTGTCATTCGAACATTTGATAAGGTATCTGGGTATACTGTTTTGGGCTTTGCTTCTGTTTTTGTTTTTTAAAATTTTTGTTATATTTTCATATGCCAGAAGGTTACCAAAAAGACTAAAATTTTGTTTATGTTGTGCTAGGAATTGAATCCAGGACCTTGAATATGCCAAGCAAGCACTCTACCTCTGAGCTATATCTCTAGCCTAAACAGTTTTAAAATTTGGCTACAAAGTATGCTGTTTACTGATACAATTCCTTTATAAGAATTGTGAATGACATTCAGGTTTTTTTTTTTTTTTTTTTTACTTTATTGGAATTTGTATAAAATGAATTCGTTGTTGAAATAACATTCTCAAACTGAAAAGATACTCCTGTAATGGGAGCCTTTAAGATTATTAAGTACATTCTTTTGAACACAGGGTAAGAGGTCAGAAGCACTGATGTCCCTTTTCTCAAACTTTTATCTTTTTTAGCTTGAGAGAAAAGTGCTTTTTGTTTGCCTTTGTATAAGGCAAATAACACCATTTAAGACTGTGTGTGGTGGGGGAAGGAAGAGAAAACATTGTGCATTATAGGCTTTGAAGTTTCTCAAACCTACTTTATTTGGGGTTCTTCACTGTCTCCTTTCCAACCCACCTACCATAGACAGGAAAGAAAAGAGGCTAATGGGAACAGAAGTAGACCTTTTTAGACTTCAGTTCCTTGGAGCAATTTCACTCTTTGTTGTCAGGATTTCAGCAGACCTGTTATATAGCATACCAGCAATTCAGCAAAAGTGACTGCAACCTCAGCAGCTAGAACCTGGAACCTTGAAGCGTTCTCTGGAGTGTTTCTCTCTAGGAGTGTCTTGAAGTGGAGTGATAAACAGCTAAACAATGCCAAAACCAAAAGCCCAAGCCTCTAGTTTTGGCCTCATGTATATATTTATATATATCCTCTCAGAGTCTGTACTAGGAGGATGTTCATCAGTTGGCAAAGACCGTGCTTCTGCAAGAGGCAATTCCTCTTTTAGTAGACAAACACCAAGTGTCCTCTCACAAGTCTGTTTCCAGCAGACAAACACTACACATCTTTACACAGTCTGTTTCACATCCCACACTTGGGATCAAAATAAAAACATGTTTACATCCACTACAGTGCATTCTAAACCAGATGTCGGCTATTGAGTTGCACCCCCAACTCCACCAGTAAGTTTTTTTTTATTATTTCAAAGAATAATTATTATGCCAACATGCAGAACTGTTTATTATATCTACTTGTTTTGTAAAGCTCATTGTAATTTGATTAATGGATTATCTGATTGGTTTAGAGAATTCTTCTTTATGAGGTAGTTCTCAGTTTCTCAGTCTTCAACTTGGAGAACATTGATGCAGAAGCCAGGAAGGAGGCTTCTAGGTGAAGAATGTGGTGGATAAATTATAATAAATAAATACATAAATAAATAAATGTTAAAAAAGAATGTGGTAGGGAAGACTAGGAAAGGGCAAAGATAAATAATATCTATTGAAAGTCTGTAGCCATTTTTCTACATGTTCACTTAGACTCCTAGCACCATGGAGATTTGATAATTAAAGGAATATTGGCTTTGCTAGTGTAACCAAGTGGATAAAAGCAGTAGCCTGTCTTAAAATCTCTCCCCTGCCATTATGTATGGGTGGCTATGCAACCTAAGGTAGAGAGCCCTTCATCTTTTTCTTTCTCTCTCTTTTCATCCAACTTAGATAACATAGCATTTTCTTTATAGATTATTGATGTAAAAATGATACCCTGCAGAGAGTGGTGGTGGCAAACACCTTTAATCCCAGCACTAAGGAGGCAGAGGCAGGCAGATCTCTGTGAGTTTGAGGCCAACCTGGTCTATAGAGTGAGTTCCAGGACAGCCAGGGCCACACAGAGAAATCCTGTCTCCAATCAATCAATCATTAAAAAATGGTAGCTGGCATGTAATCAGAACTTAGCAAAGCAAATTGATTCTCATTTGTTACTTTGAAGATATATAGGTTTGTTTTGATCTTTATAGATATACAGGATTGTTTTGGTGTCTTTTGGTTTGGTGTTTGTTTGAAATTGGGTCTTATTATCTAGCTGAGGGCGATCTCTGACTCGTGGATCAGAAGTGTAGGTGTATACCCATGAGGTCCAGGTGTAGACTTAGTGGAATTTTAGTATCTTGTAATACCATTTAATGTTGTGATTATAGTTTAAGCAGATTTTTAAACAACCATAACAGAACTTTGTCAAATATAGGTGTGTTTTCCTTTCCAATGGGTCATTTTGAAAACCTCTTATTGGTACTAGAGAGATGGCTCAGCAGTTACTGAGGACCTGGGTTCAATTCTCAACACCCATATAGCAGATCACAACTGTCTGTATCTCCAGTTCCAGGGAATCTGACACCTTCACACAGCCATACATGCAGTCAACACACCAATGTACATAACAAATAGAAATAAAAACAAAAAATTTTAAAAGAAAGAAAGAAAACCTCTTATTTAATTCATGTTGGCCCAGTATTGCTCAAAATATGTTTGAACTTATTATTAATTTTTAGTCTGTAGTTATCTTTTTGTTACAATTGCAACTAGGATGGAGATAAATTCTTATAGAAGTAAAATTATTTATCATTTTGCTCAGATTTTTTAATTACCATCTCTTTTTGTCAGCTTGCACTTGGAATAGGCACTTGGAATATAGTAAATAAGTAAAATACGGTTATTTTTCTGTGGCATTTGTACCTGGAGTGCAAAGGCTTTGATGAGCTCATTGGATTGTTTAAGAAATGTGACAGTCTTAACTAACATTGATTAAACAGTTGAAAGGAAAAAGGCAAATTTTAGAACATTTTGGCGGACATATCCGTATTGGTCCAGCATGATCATATCTTTGGCATACTACCCAAGGAAGACACAGACCTCTTTTGTAGACAAAATGGAAGACACCGCCCTGTGTTCAGTACCATGATATAACCAGGCCCTTATAGATCTGAAGTGAAACAAGGAGCATCTTTGTTTCCTCTCTATTGGACTGACATTGGGTTTAGAGAGACTCATCCATGGACTCGACACTGGATAACACAGTTGGAATTAGATTATCATTCAATAGTGATGTAGTGATGATTGAAAATGGTTATATGTTAGAAATATTTTTAGGAGACATTAACATGTCTGAAAAGTGCTTTGAGTTCTTTCCAGGGTTTCCTAATATGCATGTCTATTCAGTTTAATATGCTAGCATATTAATATATATGCTATGTATATAATATATATAATCTCCCAAGTGAGCAATATTACAGAGCCTTGAAATCCAAAGAAGCTTTACAAATATTTAGAATAGCCATATTTCTAGTGGTGAAATGTTCCCAGCCTATTTTCTAACAGTTTTAATGATGGAGAATGTCTATGCATAAACTAAGGGAATCACAGGGAGATAATATAAAGTGGAACTTGTAGGAGGCTAGAGACATAGCTCAGTATTAGAGTGAGCATTGCTCTTGAAGGGGACCTGAATTTGGTTCCCAGCACCCACATTGGGCAGCTTACAACCACCTGTAATGCCAGCTCCAGGATGTCTGTCTAGTTAGGGTTTTATTGCTGTGAATAGACACCATGAAAAGGCAAATCTTTAAAGGAAAACATTTAATTGGGGGCTGGCTTACAGTCACAGCTTTAGTCCATCATTGTCATGGTAGGAAGCATGGCAGCATGCAGACAGACATGGTGCAGGAGAACTAGCTAGTTCTACATCTGGATTGGCAGGCAACAGGAAGAAAGAGTAATACTAAGCCTGGCTTGAGCATCTGAAACCTCAAAGCATGCCCAAAGTGACACACTTCCTCCAACAAGACTACACTTCCTAATAGTGCCACTCCCTATGAGCCTATGGGATCATTTTTATTCAAACCACCACAATATTAGACATCCTCTTTTGTACACTTCAAAGCATTACTTAAAGCTACATATACCACCCCCACCATGTATGTACACACGCGCACACACACACACACACTTTTAAAAATATATCTTTAAAACAAATAAAACAGCAGCAAAACAGGAATGGTAGTACCTATGGCAAATTGTACCTATGTTGGTGTAGTTTTCCAAATACTGTTCTAGGTAGCTAAGACTAGTCTTTTGTAGGCTAATTTCTGCCTATGAGCCTCTATGTGTTGTTCTTCCAGCAAATTTTGGAAATGCTATGGTCTTTTTGTCTTCTAAATTTATAACTAGCATATAGTTTAAATTGTGTGCTTGCTTAGAAAAACCTTAGCAACTATTGTGGGCCAATTGCTTTTCTAGATTAAAGGGTTGGTGGCACTGAGTAAAAGTCACTACCATCATAGAGATCTCAAGTCCATGAATGATAAGCTCCAACGTTACAGTCAAATAAAATTTTTAAAAAATGTGTTTGCTTTGCTCTAAATTTGAATTTAAATGTTGTTGTTGCTAGCTTTAGTTCTTCACAAGTACCCGTCTACCAGGTTGCCTCATGACTTCATGTTGGCTTCCCCTAAGAGGCATGATCCAAGAGAGAGGGAAAGAAAACACCCAAGACGGAAGCCAGAGTCTCTCTCTAACCTGGTTTTGGAAGTGACGTTCCACCACATCTGCTGCATTTGTTAGAAGTGAGTCAGTGAGCCTGGCCCACATTGCAGAAGAGGAGGTCACAAAAGGGCGTGAATACCAGGAGGCAGAGATCACTAGGGGCCATCTCAGAGTCTGCCTGACACAGGGAATGAGACATAGGAAATTTAATACATCATTTCTGTGAAGAAAAGAACTACAGACCGAGAGTAAGCCATTTTCAGGCTACACTATTGTTAGACGGCAAGCTGTCATTTGAAAGTGTAGGTAAAGTAGGTTTTCCAGACAAATACTGAGAAATTTAGCATGGTCATTACTAAGGTGCCGCTGTTACCCCTAAGGTAGCAGACACGAGGAAGCAATGGGATGCAAGAAGCCATTTTACAATCTTTCACCTTGACAACAGTTGTCACTAAATGTTTTCAGTTATAAGTAGCTGATTTGAGGTAATGGAAATTATTTTCTTTTTGTCTCTATACTTTTTGCATTTTTAATTTAAGAGACTTTACAAATGTAAGAAAAATAACATTATAAACATGACTATTCTGATGTGTTGTGAATTTTTCTTACCTGTGTCAATGTAAGGACTCTATCAGCTAATACTGCTTGTACTAATAGTCAGCACTGATGGGCTTTTACTCTGTGGCAGGTTGGCTGGTATGCATTTAATAAGTATTCTCTTATCCAGGCCTCAGTAACTCTGAGGTAGACACCATGGCTGTCTCTGTTCTACAAATGATGGTTGCAGTGGCTACAGAGAAGCAGAGGCAGGTGACACTAGCTGGTGGGCAGAACAGCTAGAGCAAGAGGAGGCTTCACCCTGGAGCTTATGGTTCCAACGGCAGCACTTTTTGTCAGTTTTGATGATTTTGCTTTGATAGAATTATTCAAGTACTACATTCCAGGATTCCCTGAAAGATAATTTAATGATGGTTACATACTAAATTTAGTATAATCTTGTTCGTGGGCGAGTTCTTCTCTCTTAAATGAGGAAGCCAAGGCTCAGGCAGATTAGCTGACTTGTCTGCAGTTAGGCATCAACCTTTAGGTGTTGGTGATAACAGCATCCAAGAGTCGGGTCCACTCCTTGGAATATACCCAGAAAATGCCCTACCACATAACAGGGACATATGCTCAACCATGTTCATAGCTGCTTTATACATAATAGCCAGAACATGGAAACAGCCTAAGTGTCCCTCAGTAGAAGAATGGACTAAGAAACTGTGGTATATTTACACGATGGAATACTACTCAGCTATTAAAAACAAGGAATTCCCGAAATTTGTGGACAAATGGATTGATCTAGAAATTATCATAATGAGTGAGTTCACCCAGAAACAAAAAGAGACAAATGGTATATACTCACTTATATCAAAACACTAGTCCAAGGGATACGTACCATGAAAATCTTTACTTACCAAGAAAGTGGTCAGAGGAGAGGACATCGATTGAGACTTTAGGCATGAATAGCATGGAAGAATGGGGAAATAGTAGGACCCACAGGGTCCTGAAAACCTACAAGAAGAACTTTATGACAGGCAGATCTGGATCCTGGGGTCCTCCTCAAACTAAGGCACCAGCCAAGGAGAATATAGGCAGTAAGCTTCAAACCCCTACCAAGACCTAGCCGACGAACAGGATATTCTCCACCATTGAGTGGAGAGTGAGATCTGACTCTCACATGAACTCTGGTGCCCCTTTTCTGACCATGTCCCCTGGATGGGGAGACCTGGTGGCACTCAGAGGAAGGATAGCAAGTTACCAAGAAGAGACTTGATATTATAAGAGCATATATAGGGGGAGGAGGTCTCCCTCAATCACAGACATAGGGGAGGGGAGAAAGGGGAGAAGTGGGAGGGAGGGAAGAATGGGAGGAAACAGGGGAAGGGCTAACAATCTAGATGTAATATGAATAAATTAATAAAATTTAATAAATAATAATAGTAAAAGAGTCGGGTCCCCTGATGCTAATATTAGCAGTATTTCTTTTAAAATCTGAGTATTTAGCTTCAAAGAAGATAAAAATTTTATTAGAATAGCTTAGGAAAATAAATGTTTTGCCCAAAACTGCCCATTCTGTTAGCTGGGCTTCATAAATAGCCATTTTTTTGTTTTGCTTTTGTTTTTTTGAGACAAGGTTCCTCTGTGTGGCCTTGGCTGTTCTGAACTCTATTTGTAGGGCAGGCTGGCCTTGACTTTACAGAGATCTGCCGGCCTCTGCCTTTCTCAGTGCTGGGATTACAGGGTTGTGCCACTGTGCCCAGCATATAACTAGCCAATTTTATTTAATTATTTTCCTGTTTGTTGTTGTTATTTTGAGACAGGGTCTCACTGTGTAGCCCCAGTTGGCCTGGAACTCACTGTATGCACGGGGCTACCCTGGAACTCACAGAGATTTTCCTGCCTCTCCGAGTGCTGGGAATAAAAGTGCATACCACCATGCTTGACTATTTTTAAGTACTTTAAATTTTTAACTATAATTTATGAAGGAAATATATTTTTAACATCCATAACAAAATGCAAAGTAACTCTAGATGTCATTAGGGAAAACTATATTAAACATGTATTTCTTTTTCAAGACAGGGTTTCTCTGTGTAGCCTTGGCTGTCCTAGACTCACTTTGTAATCCAGGCTGGCTTTGACTTCACAACGATCTGCCTGCCTCTGCCTCTACCTCCTGGGTGCTGGGATTAAAGGCGTGTGCCACCACGCCCGGCCTTTAAACTTATATTTCAATAACATTTAATTATATGTAATATGAATTCAAAAATTTTATAGAAAATGGAGCATCTAAAAGGCACTGCATCAGTGAGTTAGAAGTTTTACATTTTATGTACATATCCACAGCTTATTGAAGATTATTGATGAAATCATATTCCACATATGAATGTTTCGTTTACAGTTTTCTACATCACAGTTTTATAATTCAAAGAATGCCTTAATATTTCAAAATGAATTGGTAAGCCTTTACCTCAGAAACTAAAAATGGAACATTTCTGGAACAATTGAGTTAAAGTTTTCTCAGTTATGTAAACATGTGTCTCAGTGCTGCTTTTTAAACTGAAAGCACAAACATTGCAACTGTGGGATTAAAAAGATAAAGAAGAGGAAGAAGGGAAGAGGAAAATGATGAGGATGAGGAGGATAAGAAAGAAAGAAGAAGGAAGAGGAGGAGGAGGAAAAGGAGGAAGAGGAAGAAAAGAAGAAGAAAAACAGCAGCACGGTCACCTGAGTATACTTGTTTGGTAAGAAGTGGAGAACAGTCATTTTAAAAATATTTCTGAAAGTTTCTTATTTGGGGAGTGGAGTGAACTTTATTTGCAGTATGTGCAAGAGTGGAGCTCTCTAAGCCCCTCTCCTTCTAAGCATCTGAGGTACAGAAATTGTGAGGGGAAATGTTCAATGTGTTGGAGGCTGAGTTGGGGCAGGGACTTCCTAGCAGCTGAGAGCCTCTCTCTTCCTCTCGTGTGTACAGTGGGATGGAGACAGCTTAAAGACTGGAGTCGTGGTGAGAAGGGTTGTTTCTTTGAACATCTGAAACTGAATAACCAGCATATTAAAGAAAATCTCAGGAAACTGGTAGATACTGACTACTAGTGAGAAGTTGGGGATAGTGGAAGGACATATATTTGGCTGTTGCTTGTACACCAAGGTGGGCAATGGAAGAAATGCATCTCTTCTGAAGAAGGGGATGGTTCTGGTTTGGCACAAGCAGGTCTGCGGAGTAAGTGGATTATCCAAGAGCTGATATGCAGTGTGCAGTTGGTCTATTGTGAGAGAAAGTTGGCTTTGAGAATTACTGGCATTTAAGGTGAGACTTGAAGCAACTGGAACAGCGTAGATGAACACAGAACAATTAGTGTCCTGAGAGTAGGAGAGTCTAGTCAAGCATGCTGCTTGGTGCCTTATCAATGCCAAATGCAGTGCTTAAATTAACTTATTTGATCAGTAGCTGCATATTTTAAAAACCAGTATGCAATTAGAATTTTATATTTTGTAGTTGAAACATGAAATACAATTTTTATTGTTATAGGGAGGCTAAATTATATTTTCTTTTAAAGTTATGCAATAATACACAAACATATTTAATACATCCAAATGTGTGTGTGTGTGTGTGTGTGTGTGTGTAGAGTAAAAAGCTTTCCTCTTTGACATTTCTTCTAACCCTTTGTCCTTTGAAGACCTTTAAGGTGATTTTCTATTTACACAGCTAAGAGAAGCTGTGTCTGGATAGACTGTAAGTTAGAAATTGGAGACTGTGATTTTTTCATGCTTGCCTTTGGCTCATAGCTATGGGTTTTTTTTGTTTTGTTTTTTTTTTTGTTTTTTAGTATTCACTGACTAGTTTTCCTGAAAGAGGTACTTACCTTTGCCCTTTGTGGTGAGTAGTGCTGATGTTACAGGACATTCAGCTTCACAGTAGAGAGCTGAAGACCTGCATTTTGAACTCTGGGAATCTCTACAGAACTGGACAGATGGCAGAAGAGAGATGTGTCATTTTCATGGTATAGAAAGCCACTGGTGTGTGAGTGCATGTACACACAGCCGCACAACCAGATGGGACACCTGGGAGCTGTGATGTGTCTTTTGAGATTCATTCAAATTTTTAGTGCACTTACACCAACCTGTTGTTAAGAGTAATTTTTAGGAAATAATCGTGAAAAGCAGCCATGAGCTGTTGCCTGTTGTATTAAATACCTCCACTGGCCCTGCTTTACTGTATGCCATGGACTTAGGATTCTAGGGCATACCTGATATCTGAACCTCATTAGAGGTATTAAAAGCCTACGAGACAGTGTTAAATGTACATAAAACTATGTGTTGAGGAAGATTTCTACTTGGTAAGAAGAGAAATTTATGATTGCCTTTGATATTTTCAGACTCTAGCAAGATTAGATCCCTGAAAAAGTACTATAAGGTTTCTGGACATTTCCTTGATGTCTTTAGAATTGTCCTGTGATCTCCATTTTGGTAAAAACAGTACTGTCCTGGATTTAGTAATTAAAGCCACACAGTTGAGATCCATCCTTAAAAGCCGGGTGTAGTGGCACACTCGGGAGGCAGAGGCAGGTGGATCGCTGTGAGTTCAAGGCCAGCCTGGTCTACAAAGCGAGTCCAGGACAGCCAAGGATACATAGAGAAACCCTGTCTCGAAAAACCTTAAAAAAAAAAAAAAAAAAAAAAAAGAGAGATCCATCCTTAAACACTGATCCTTCTGTGCAGCCCACCAGAAGCCTGCTGATGCCTCCTGCTTCCAGCACACAGAGAACCCTCTCCATTGCCAGCAGCCTACTGTGTCACTAATGCAGACTTACGCACCAGCCATCTGCCATCTGTTTTCTCTTTTTGCTCATATTCTGGCTTCACTTCCATCCATTTGACACTTCAGCTGGAGAGATCTTTTTGGAAACCTAAGTCAACTATTTTAGCGTCTTTCTCCATTCCCTCTTACTTTAACCCAAATTCCTATCCTATTTCTATCTCTTGTAGCCCAGGCTGGCCTTGAACTTATGCAGCCAAGAACGACTTTGAGTTTCTGATACTCCTGCATCTATTATCAAGTGCTAGGATCACAAACATGCATCATGTCAAGTTTTATGTAGTCCTAGGGATCAAATCCAGGGCTTTGTGCATGCTGAGCAAGCACTGTACCAACTAAGCATACAGCCCTCATTTTTTAATCTATTGTTTTTCTTAGTGTTTGCTTGTTAGTTTGGTTCCTGTTAACATTTATAAATGATCCAGATGAGCAATTTTCTTTTGGGTGGTGGGATGCTATGATCTTTATTGATGGTATTCAAGAGAGAGTAGGGCTCCCTAAGTCTCTCCCCTCCTTATGGGGGTCTGTGATAGAAACTGTAGGGGAGATGCCCAGTGTTGGAGGCTAAATTGGGACAGGGACTCTTCAGCAGCCCAAGGCTTTTCTCTTTCTCTCACATTCTTGCTGGGTTGGGTGGTCCAGGGTTTCTTACTCCTTGGAGGCCATGTCAGCCATGAGGTCTACCACCCTGTTGCTGTAGCTATATTCATTGTCATACCAGGAAATGAGCTTTACAAAGTTGTCATTGAGAGTAATGCCAGCTACAGCATCAAAGGCAGAAGAGTGAGTATCACTATTAAAGTAACAGGAGACAACGTGGTCTTCAGTGTATCCCAGGATGCCCTTTAGTGGGCCTTTTGATGCCTGCTTTACCACATTCTAGATGCCATCATACTTGGATTTCTCCAGGTGGCATGTCAGATCCATGACAGACATTTAGGGAGTAAAAACACAGAATGCTGCCTCTGGGGGAAAGTGAGATTTGGAGAAGACAGGGAGGGGGCTAAAATTGGGATGTAAAGTGAATACATTTTAAAAGATGAAGAAGAGGAAGAGGAGGAGGAAGAAGAAGAAAAGAAGAGAAGAAGAAGAAGAAGAAGAAGAAGAAGAAGAAGAAGAAGAAGAAGAAGAAGAAGAAGAAGAAGAAAAGAACACAGAAGGCCAAACCAGTGAGCTTCCCCATTCAGATCTGGGATGGCTTTGCCCACAGCGTTGGTAGCACTAGTGGATGCAGGGATGATGTTCTGGGTAGCCACATGGTCATAATACTATAGTTTCCATCCACAGTCTTCTTGTGAGTCCTTCCACAGTGCCAAAGTTACTATGGATGACCTCGGCCAAGTGGGGCTAAGCAGTTGGTGATGCAGGAAGCATTGCTGACAAGCTTGAATGAATTGTCATACTTCTCATGGCTCACATCCATCAGTAACATGGAGGCATCAGCAGAAGGGGCAGGGATAACCTTTGGCCCAATCCTTCAAGTTGGTCCTGGCCTTCTCCCTGGTGGTGAAGACACCAGTAGACTCCACAACATACTCCATGCCAACATCACCCCGTTTGGTGTTAGTGGGATCTCACTCCTGGAAAATGGTAATGGCCTTCCAAGATGACAAGCCTTTCTCAGCCTTGATTCTGCTGTAGAGTCATACTGGAACCTGTAGACCATGTAGTTGAGGTCAATGAAGGGGAAATTGATGGCAGCAATATCCACTTTGCCAGAGTTGAAGGAAGCCCTGGTGCCAAATATGGCCACATCTGTTCATTCTGACCTTCACCATCAAGTTTCAGGGATGGGAATGGCACTGAATGAGAAGATGTGGGTGTCTCTGGAACAGGGAGGAGCATAGACAAACAATTTTCAAACTAGGACAGCACTGAACTTTCTGGAAAGCTTTTAAATATATGAACCCGGGCCCACTCCTTTCAATACTGGCTCAGTTGAATTGTGGGGACTAGATAACTGGTGATTTAAAGAAGCTCCTGGATGACTGTGCTTGTGTGATCAGAGTGGTAACTAAGTTGGGTTCTCTTAACTCAAGTGGGAATTACCATTCTTTCACAAGTAGACTGGAGCTACAGGTGCCCTTGTCCTAGTAAGCACTAGTTCAGAGCCAGCTGCCTTCTGGGTGAGTGTGTGCCTTGTGCTTGTGCTGCTGTTTCTTTACTCTGTAGTCCTAGCACCTCTGTGGGTGGTCTCATAGCTAATCCCTTCTTCACTGCAGAGAGCTGTTCTAATAGTTTTGTCCTTGTGAGAACATTAGAGGATGCAGCTGTTTCCCAGACCTTTGATTGTTGTTTTGGCAATCCCTGTCTCCCTTCTACTTCCACATCAGCCTCTACTGTGTGAATTTACTTTTGCATATCCCCAGAGTTCTGTGGGTAAACACACATTCCTAGGGATCCTTTCTTTTTGCTTGGTTTGGATTGAGGTGATTTTTTTAAATTAATTAATTAATTTATTATTTATTTATACAATATTCTGTCTGCATATATGCCTGCACGCCAGAAGAGGGCATTATATCTCAATATAGATGGTTGTGAGCCACCATGTGGTTGCTGGGAATTGAACTCAGGACCTTTGGGAGAACAACCAGTGCTCTTAACCTCTCAGACACCTGCCCAACCTTCTACATGATCTTGATTGCTTTTTAAATTTTTTTATACCTTCAGTCATCACCCTGTTATGAAGACATTTTCCTATTATACTATGCCACTCTATAATCCTTTTATATTTTATAATATACATTCTTATAATTAGTATTTTATTTACTTTTTATTTTAATTTATTATAATTTATTCAGATTATATCTGAAATGTTATTCCCTAGTTTGTATCTTTTTGTTTCCACCCTCTCCCCTCTTCTGCCCTATTCCCCTCCCCTAGACCTCTGACAGAAGGGGAGAGACCTCCTCCCCCACCACATGGCCATAGCATATGAAGTCTCATCCCAATAGCCTGTTTCCCTGTCCTCTGTGTGCTGCCAGGCCTCCTTGCCAATGGGAAGTGATCAAATCGGGGGCACCAGAGTTCATGTCAGAGGCAGTCCCCACTCACTCCTCCAACACCACATAGAGAGTGAGCTGTCCATTGGCTAGATCTGAACAGGGGGTCTATGTTCACTGCAAAGACATTTTAAAAGATGGAAGAGGGGTTGGAGAAAGAGTTAGTAAAGTAATTGCTGTGCATCATGAGTTTAGATCTCTAGTAATCACATAGAAAATGTGGGGATAGCATGTATCTGTAAACCCAGAGCTGGTATGTCATAGGTTCAGAGGCAGGTAGATACTAGGCTCAGCCAGTTAAACTGAAAACAGTAAGTCCCAGGTTCAGAGATAGGCCCTGTCTTTAAAAAAAAGTGTGAAAATGATAGAAGACCCCAGATGTCTACCTCTGGTCTCCCACATGCATTTTGGGGTAGACACACTTGCATACACACGTGTAACGTACTGAACCAGAAATTCCTAATACTTTTTGATGTTCTCTGAATTTGTTCAACATATTAGCCACAGAAGAGGAGCGATGGGTGATTTAACCAAGTAGAAAAACTACTTCATTCTCTTAATGAAAATGCACTTGAAGTTATAAGGTACTATATTTATTGTATCAAATTAGCAAAGTGTGTTTGTATGTATGGGTGTGGATGTTTTGGCAGGGAGTGTATGAGAGGTGGAGAGTGTGTGACGTACAGAGAATAGGACATTGTGTGCAGGCAAGAGTATAGAAGACATTCTCATATTCCTTGTAGAATGCAAAATGGCACAATGCAGCTTGGCCAGCTGGGTCTTAAAATGTTTGTAGAAATGCTTTGACCCAAGAATTCAAATTCTTGAGGTCTATCACAAGAAAAAAATAATGATGAAAACAGTAATTTACTTGCAAAATGATATAAGGTAGAATAAATAAATCCCCCTTATACATATATATTTATATAATGATATAAGGTGGATTAAATAAATCCCATATATGTGTGTATGTGTGTGTGTAAATATATAGAGGGGATTTAGTAGAATGATTTATAGGCTGCAATCCAGGCAATCCAATATGACTGGCTGTGAATGGAAGTCCAAGAATCCAGTAGTTGCTCAGTCCACAGAGCTGGATGTCTCAGCTGGTCCTCAGTGTATGCTGGAATCTTGAACGTAGACTCCAATGCCAGTGAAGAGATGGACTTGCTATTGAGGGGAGAACAAAGAGGCAAAGAGCAAAAGTCGTCTTCTTCCATGTCCATACATAGGCTCCCAGCAGAGGGTGTGGCCCAGATTGGAGGTGGGTTTTCCCAGATCAAAAGATCTAGATTAAAGGCATGTATTCTACTCCAAAGATCCAGATTAGAAGTGGATCTTACAGCTGGGCGTGGTGGCGCATGCTTTTAATCCCAGCACTCGGAGGCAGAGGCAGGAGGATCACTGTGAGTTCGAGGCCAACCTGGTCTACAAAGTGAGTCCAGGACAGCCAAGGCTACACAGAGAAACCCTGTCTCAAAAAACCAAAACAAAACAAAAGCAAAAAACAAAACAAAACAAAAAGAAGTGGATCTTCTTACTTCAAATTAAGCAAAAATACCTCTGAGGTATACCTTCCATTTTGAGGTTTTATTTAATTCCAGATATAGTCAAGTTAACAATCAAGAATAGCCATATCAGTAGTAATTTTTTATTATTTAATTAATTTATTCAGATTACACCTCAGTTGTTATCCCATCCCTTGTAGCCTCCTGTTCCTCCCTCCTTCCCGCTTTCACCCTATTCCCCTCCTCTAGGTCTGTGACAGAGGAGGACCTCCTCCCCCACTATATGCTCATAGGCTATCAAGTCTCATCTTGGTAGCCTGCTTATCCTTCCTCTGAGTGCCACCAGGCCTCCCCAGAAGGATCCAGTGGGTCCTAGAAACCTACAAGAAGAACATTATGACGGGCGGATCTGGGCCAGGGGTTCTGCTCAAACTACTGCACCAACCAAGGACAATATGTGCAGTAAACATCAGTAGTAATTTTTAATCAATATAATTGTATGCATCTAACAATATTGAGTAAACAAAGGTGAAGCTAAGAAGACACTGCAATGTTGATGATGCTTGTGTGCTCTGCTGAGTGAGAAAACATTCAGTACCGACTGTACTGAGCCACAGCAAGGACAGTAAGACTTAAAAGTCACAGCTAGTATGCTTTGAATTATGTATTTTCTGCCAACAGTCTTATGCACCTCTTTATTTTTTATGTTTTTATATTATCAAAAATGAAATTCTTAAATTGCCAACTTGTCCCACAGAAATGTGTGGATGATAATCACATGAAAATGTTTAATCAGAGAAGCTTAGTAAATGTACTCAACAACATGGGAAGTGTTTGTTATACACATTAGAATGAAAGTAGCATTACCATATGCATTATCCAGTTGGGTTGAATGTGCGCAGGCATGTGTGTGTGTGTGTGTGTGTGTGTGTGTGTGTGTGTGTGTGTGTGTGTGTGTGACTACTGATTTCTGAATAGCATATATATTTGGAATTACTTTAATTTTTTTCTGTATGCTTTGATTTTTATTATGACTCAGTTTTTTTTTTTTTAACTGTGTTTATCTGTATAGCCTTGGATGTCCTGTCCTGGACTTTGTAGACCAGGGTGGCCTCAAACTCAGAGATCTGCCTGCCTCTGCCTCTGAGTGCTGGGATCACAGGAGTGCGCTAGCATGCCTGATTAATGACTCAGTTTTTGTCATAGCTGTGACAGCATGTCTGATAGAAATAGGGGAAGAAGGATTTGTTTTTGGCTTATAGTTCTGTGATGACTAGACTTAGTCAACTTGACACAAGCCAGCGTTATCTGGAGTGGAGGGAGCCTAGGCTGAGGAAAGGCCTCCAGTAGATCAAGCCGTATGGCATTTTCTTAATTAATGATTAAGAGGGGGGTGGGCCCAGCCCATGATGGGTGGTTCCATCCTTAGGCGGATGGTCCTGGTTTCTATAAGAAAGCAGGCTGAGCAAGCCAGTAAGCACCCCACCCGACCCCTGCATGCCCTCTGCATGATTTCCTGACTTGCTTAAGTTCTTGCCAGTACTGCTTTTGATGATGAGCTGTTACATGGAACCATGAGTGAAATAAACCCTTTTCTCTCCAGTGTGTTTTCGGTCGTGCTGTTTCATCACAGCAATAGTAATCCTAACTAGGAAAAGTTTCAAAGTTGTCCTCATGATTGTTTGGCTGCACACATCTGGCATGACATCATGCTCGGAGTGTGCGGCAGAGACTGTTCTTTACTTCTTGGTAGGTGGAAAGCAGAAAAGGGGGGCATATACGAAGAGTTCACCTAATTACTGTCACCATGTTGTAAGTAGCAAGTGGTAGTCCCCATGATTGATCTGCTTCTGGAAACACCCAGGGATGTGTTTTTACCTATCTAGATGTTTCTAAAGTCAGCCAAAATTGGCTATCACATAGTGCTCTTGCGCAGTCTCAAATACACTTCTGTATCTCCCAGTTTGCTACCTAGAATATATGGCTTTATAATGTGCTTTATTTTTACACGTCTATCCCTATACCGTACTTTATACTTTCAAATGTACCTAAAGTATTTGACATGGAGGGGAGGTTAGAAGTAGAGAAACTTGAAAGAAATGTTCATGTAATTAAGTTAGAATTTATTGAATGAAGGGCTGGGAGATGGCTCAGTGAGTATAGTGATTGCACAATATTGAAAACCTGAATTTAGATTCACATAAAAGCTGAGTGCTGTTGTGCTCACCTGTAACTTCAGTGCTGGGTGTGGTGCTGAGGCAGGTGGACCCCTGAAGCTCTGTCTAGCCTAGATGAAACAGCTGAGCCTTGTGTTCAGTAAGAGAAACTGTCTCAAAAATAAGGTGGGCCATGATACAGGAGGAAATCTGACATTAAACTCTAGCTTCTGCATGTGCACATCCATGCATATAACACACACACACACACACACACACTGTAAATAATTAATTAAATGAAGATAAACTTCCATACAACTTTAAAAAGATGAATCACTGTTTCATTTAAAGATACACATGTATTTTAGATTTATTATATACATCTCTGTGTGTGTGTGTGTGTGTGTGTGTGTGTGTGTGTGTATGAGTGTTTTGCCTTCATATATGTCTGTATACCACATTCATGCCAAGTGCTAGAGGAAGTGGTGAGCCTTCATGTGGGTGCTGGGAATCGAGCCCTGGTCATTTGCAGCAGCAGCAGCAGCAGCAAGAACAACAGTAAGTGCTCTTAGCCACTGAGCCACCTCTATAGCCCCATGTATTTTACTTTTAATTACATTTATTGGGTGTGTGCTTGTGTGCATACATGCTGTAGCATACAGTGGAGGTCAGGAGTCAGCTTTCAGGAGTCAGTTCTCACTTTCAGCATGTGGGTCCCAGGGGTTGAACTCAGGGTGTTGGGCTTGGTGGCAAATGCTTTCACCCATCAAGCCACTTCATTGGCCTTAGAGATATAAGAATGCACAGGTTTCAAACAGCTTACCTTTACCTTAGAGTGTCAACCACATAGTAATGATTTAAAAAACCTTGCCTTTTTGTCATTTTTAAAAAAGGTTTTTGAACTTCTAGTGTAATTTACATAGAGAAAACATGCAGATATTTTGTTGTTGTTGTTTTGTTTTCTTTAAGACAAGGTTTTTCCTGTGAAGCTCTGGCTGTCCTGGAACTCATTCTGTAGACCAAGTTGGCCTCCAACTCGTAGAGATCCACTTGCCTCTGCCTCTGCTGGGATTAAAGGCATGCACCACCACCATCTGGTGGAATGTGCAGTTTTGAAAAGAGTAATCACCATTCTAGGCCTTTTTGTTTTGTTTTTTTGTTTTGTTTTTCTGTTTTTGTTTTTTGAGACGGGTTTTCTCTGTGTAGCCTTGGCTGTCTAAGACTCACTTTGTAGACCAGGCTGGCCTCAAACTCACAGCAATCTGCCTGCCTCTGCTTCCCGAGTGCTAGGATTAAAGGGGTGCAATGACAAGCCCAGCCTTCTAAGCCCTCTTATATAGAACATTTTTGTCACCTTTGAAAAAATCTTTTATATTCTCTCGTCATCAGTCAGATGTAATTTTTATTATGTTTGTTTTAACCATCAGATTACTTCCGTCTTCCCAAAAATTCTATAAACCAGAATTGTTTATGTTTAAGCTTCACTTGTTTAATATTTTTAATTTAATCTGTAATGTATATATTAGGTAAATATTCTTTCTTTTTATTCCTAAGTAGTGTTCCACTGTGCATTTATCACAGTCTATCCATTCTCATCTTGGCTGACCATGTGTTCAACTGGCTACTTTACAATTGAGGCTGGTCAGTTTGTAGCTGTTTCATAAACCTCAGAATGCCATCTGTTTCCCTTTTTCTGTCTGGTGGGGCTTACGAACCAGGGATTTGCCTTGCAGTGAAGGGGTGGCTTTCAGACACTTAAAGAAGGACCACCACAGAGAACAGAGAGCAAAACCGAAGTTGCAATTCAGCTTTTAAACACCAAGTAGCAGGCCTGCAAATCAGTGAGAAACTCCCTTTACAAAAAGAAAAGGGGGGAAAGCAAAGGAAGAGGAAAGGAAGGGCCAAATTTCAAGAGTCTGTGCCAGTTGCTATCCAGTAGAGAAGCCAGCGCATGGGGTCAAGTCACAGCAGTTGTCACAGCACTGCAGCAAGTGTCCCTGAGTGCCTGATCTTGGCTCCCTCTGCTGCTGTTTTCTGTGTTGAGGAGCACTAGTGTTTGAAACCCTTGCAGGGCAGGCAGCCCTCGTCTACTTTTTCAGCAGAAGTTAAGTCTAAAAACAAAGTAAGAAGTTACTCTTGACTCCTGGACATGAAAAGCACAGACTCAGGTAATTGAATTGTCCTGTGCTTGGGTTCTTTTTCTATCTCAGATTAGAGGTTCTGAGTTACGGGTTTGAGAAGGCCAGGCTGTCTCTCTGACAGACTAGAGTGTACCACCTCAGCCCCTGGCTCTTTTCTTGTAGAGTTTAGGCAGCTCACAAGGGCCTATAATTCTGTGTGTGCATACACATTACAGATTGGCATATATTTGCATAAATATAAAAAGATCTTTCTTTTCCTCTGTTCCGCTCCCACCAGAAAGCATCGTGTCCCACCTGTTCCTGAGTCTTGACATTAAGTTCAGGTAAGCAGAGTGCAGCTAGAGTAGAGGGGTGTGAAGAGCAAGGTGCAGTTAGCTTATCTTGTTCTTTTAATTTATTATTTTTTAATTTGTTCACTTTACATCCTGATTATAGCTCCCTCCCTCATTGCCTTCAGTCCCACCTTCCCTCTCTCAGACCCCTCCCCCCTCCCCTAGGCCTCAGAAAGGGGAAGCCCTCCTCAGCCTATCAAGTCTCATCTGGACTGCCTGCATCCTCTTCCTCTGTGGCATGGCAAAGCCACCTTGCCAGGGGGAAGTTATCAACAAGTGGGCACCAGAGTCCATGTCAGAAGTAGTCCCTACTCCCCATATTATGGGACCCACAAGGAGACTGTGCTGCCTGTCTACTACATCTGAGCAGAGGGTCTAGGTTCTCAGCATGCATAGTCTTTGGTTGGTACATCAGTCTCTGAAGCACCCCTACCCCCATCCCAGCCTGGGTTTATTGGCTCCATTGGTCTCCTTGTGGAGCTCTTGTCCCAACTCTTTCGTAAGATTGCCTGCACTCCACCCTGAAGTTTGGCTGTGACTATCAGCATCTGCTTCGATCCCCCACTGGATGGAGTCCTTCAGAGGACATCCATGGTAGGTTCCAGTCCTGTCCCTTCTCTTGGGCCGCTTCCCATGTCTATTCTATTTGCCCTTCTGAGTGAGCGTTAAGCATCCTCTCTAGAGTCCTCGTCATTTAGCTTCTTTAAGTCTGTGCATTGTAGTGTGGTTATCCTATATTATGTGGCTAATATCTGCTTATAAATAAGCATATACCATGTGTGTCTTTCTGGGTCTGGGTTATCTCACTCAGAATGATCTTTTCTAGTTCCACCCATCTGCCTGCAAATTTTAAGATTTCCTTGTTTTTAATAGCTGAGTAGTATTCCATTGTGTAAATGTACCACTGTTTCTCTATCCATTCTTTAGTTGAGGGACATCTAGGTTGTTTCCAGATTCTGCATATTACAAATAAGGCTGCTATAACAGAGTTGAGCAAATGTCCTTGTTGTATGGTGGAGCATCTTTCAGTATATGCTCAGGAGTGGTATAGTTAGTTCTTGAGGTAGAACTGTTTTCAATTTCTGAGAAAGCACCAGATTGATTTCCAGACTAGTCGAACAAGTTTGCACTCCCACCAGCAATGGAAGTGTTCCCCTTTCTCCACATCCTTGCCAGTATGTGCTGTGTTATAGGGAGGGCAATTGTGGCTGCCCTGGAGGTAGGACCAAACAGAAAGCTCTTTCTACCTGCTGTGTCAAGAGGGTTTTCTGGTTCTGGAGCCTCTAAGAAGGTGACAGCAAACTCAGGCGCAGCAGCAGTCCCTTGCCTCACAACTCAGTCCTCTAGTCTCAAATGACTTGTACTTTTGGGGACTGTACAATTTCCTGGAAGCTGCTAGTCTTAGAAAGCAGTGTAGTTATTTTTTCCAATGTTACTACATCTCCTTCAGTTTAAATTTTGAAGTGAGAACAAGAAGCAGGCTGTGTCTGGCCCAAGGAATATCTATAGCATCAAATGATTGTTTTCTTACCGACCTCAGCCAAAAATTTTTAAGAAAACACTTTTTAAAGAGCCTTCTTTTGGACTAAAGAGAGAGTTTAGAGGTTAAGAGCATTTGTGTATTCTTGAAGAAGATCTAAGTTTGGCTCCTGGCACCCACATCAGAAGCTCACAACAACCTATAACTTCAGTGCAGGGGCTTCCATGTACATATTTGTGTGCGCACACACAGTTACACACATTTTTGCACAGATATAAATATTTTAAAAAACATGTTAGCCAGAGAAATGAGTATAATGTTTTAGATATAGAAATGATCTTTTATTAATTTTATTCTTGGACAATTAAAAGGAAAAATTTTCCTTGGGGCCAGAGAGATGGTTCAGCATTAAAATACTAGTGGTGCAAGCTGGTCTGTGAGTTTGAAGTTCACTTGTAGAGAGTTGCAGAGGACCTTGAATAGTCATAGCAATCTTGAAAAGTGAAGTGGGAAGACTTTCATGTCTCAATTTCAAAATTCACTATAAAGCTGTAATAATCAAGCAGCATGGTGCTAGCACATGAATAAGCATATAGATAAGTAGAATAAAACTGAGAAGCCATAAATAACCAATCTATGTGTTGCCAATTATTTTTGAAAAGGCAATTAAGACCATTCAGTAGTGAAAGGATAATGTCTTCAATAAATGGTATAGAGGCAGCTCAGTGTCTTCATGTAAAACAGTGAGGTTGCACCCAAACATCACACCATATGGTAAAGGTGAAACGAATCAAAGGCCCAGTTGTGAGAGCAAAAACTATGATACTAAGTAAACATAAAGGCAAATCTCTTATAATTAAAAAAAATATTTTATGTATATGACTATTTTGCCTGCATATATACATGTATCATATGTACATGTCCGGTGCCCATGGAGGCCAGAAGAGGGCATAAGATCCCCTGGAACTGGAGTTATGGATGGTTGTGAGCCACCATGTGGGTGCTGGAAGCCAAACATAGGTCTTCTGCAAGAGCAAAAAATTCTTTTAAGTGCTGAGCAGGTCTCAGCCACTCCCCAAAGCAAATTTAAAATTTTAAAATATTACTTGTATGTATATATGAGGGCAAGTACTTGTGTGCTATGGCACAAGAGTAGAAGTCAAAGGACAAGTAGGATTCTGTTCTCTCTTCACAGTGGGCTAGGGCTTGAACCTGGGTTGTCAGGATTTGTTGGCAAATGCTGTTGCCTCCTGAGTCATCTTACTAGTCATGGATAAATGTTATTGATCTTGGACCCAAGCAGTGAATAGATAATTTGGCAAATTGGAATACATCAAAATGTAAAACTTTTGTGGACTAAAGAATACTATTAAGAAAATGTATCAAGAAATAACTTACAGAGCAGGAGAAAACTGAAAATCTCATAAGAGCCTGCTATTTGTAGTCTTAGAACTGAGCAACAAAAAACCTAAACAAAATATGGGTAAAGGACTTTAATAATGTTTTCAAAGAAGATGCACAAATGTCTGTACATGTGAAAAGATACTCAGCACTATTAGTCATTAAATAAATAGAGATTAAACCACAGTGACATACTGCTTCATATCCAGTGGATACGGTAACCTCGAGAGCAAAGCAGAACAGATCCAGAAAGTGAAAAGTATTGGTGATAATATGAAGAGTCACCACCATGTGCTTTGCTGGTAGGAATGTAAACTAGTGTAGCTTCTGTTGAAAACAATTCGGTAGCTCCCTAAAAAGTTGAATGTAGAATTATCATGTGACCCAACACTTTCACCCATAGGTATTTACCCTTCAGTAATTGAAAACATATTTTCAAATATTTAATGTTTATAGTAGTTTTATTACTGTTAACAGTGGTCAAAAGATGGAAACAACTTAGTATTCATCAATATATGAGTCAATGAAAAATTGTGATACATACAAGTGGGGGTTTTTGCCATAAAAAGAAGTGAAGTAGTGACACATAATGCAATATAGATGAATCACGGTGTTAAGTGAAAGAAGGCAGATATGGGGGGCAGTCACATTGCATGATTACATTTATATGAATTATTCTGAGAAAGTTGGGCAGTCATGGTGGCTCACACCTTGTAATCGCAGCACTTAAGAGAATGAGACAGAAGGATGTCTGTGAGTTCAAGATTAGTCTGGCTACATAGTGAATTCCAGAACAGCAACAACAAAAAATAATCCAAAGAAATAAGTCCAAGCTAAACTTTGGGTTGGAGTGCCGGAAGTCTTATGGAAGAGTTGGGGATCTGGAGAGGACATGAGCTCCACAAAGAGACCAATGGAGCCAACTAATCTGAGTAAAGGAAGGGGGTGCTGCAGAGACTGATGCACCAACCAAGGACCATGCATGGTGAGGTAGACAGGCAGCACAGTCTCCTTGTGGGTCCCATAATATGAGGAGTAGGGGCTACTTCTGACATGGACTCTGGGTGCTCACACGTTGATCACTTCCCTCTGGCAGGGCAACTTTGCCAGGCCACAGAGGAAGAGGATACAGGCAGTCCAGATGAGACTTGATAGGCTGGGGTCAGATGGTAGGGGAGGAGGGCTCCCCTTTCTGAGGGCCAGAGGAGGAAAGGGGTATGAGGGAGGGACAGTGGGACTGGAAGGCAAGGAGAGAGGGGGCTACAATCAGAATATAAAGTGAACAAATAAAAAAAAAAATGAAAAGAAAGAGAGAAAGAAAGAAAGTCCAAAGAAACAGGAAACCAAATAGTGATATCTGGGCATTAGAGATGGGTACTAGAAGTAACTGCTTATGAGAACCAGGCTTTATTTTGAATTGCTGAAAATATTTTGTGACTGAGTAGAGGTAATCGTTGCTCAGTGCTATGAATAGTTTAAATGCTATTGAATTGTCTGTTTAAAAATGGTTAGTACTATATTATGCAAATTTTACTTGAATTAAAAATTACATCATGCACTTTCTGTGATCTCACAAATAACTGTGGCTTTGCTGTCAGTGGAATCCACGTAATTTTGTAGTATTGCTCTGTTGGGACATTTCTCTCTAAGCTGTGGGTGGTTAATCTCAAAGACAGATGGTTTCTTCCTATAACAACAATTAAGGAATTTAGTTTTGGTTAATCGTTTTTTTTTATTTGCTTTACTCTGGAAAACTTGTACTTTAGATAGGGACTGAGTGATTTAAAATGTAGTCTGGTCTGACATCAATCAGCTTCTTTATTTAGCTTGGAAAGGCATATTTAAAACAACTTTGTATTATTTTGGAATGCAGCAAACTTTGATTTTATGAAAATGTGTAGAAAGAAATGCAGTTGCAGTGGTGTTGTTGTGGCTCTTTGTGTGCTGCGCTGGTAGATGTGTGTTGTACTCCACAACCACCATGTATGCTTTTTATTGCCAGGAGAATTGGTGCTGGGGATAAGAAATTCTATTTTCATTTCAGTCAAGCAGAGTTTGTGCAAAACTTAGACACATTGATTATCTCACACCTGCTCTGTGTTTTGGGGCATGGATTTTAAGTTGCATTCTGCTGGCGGAGCTGAGAGTGAGAAGAGCTTCTCACATACAAATAGATGTATGTCAGCCATGAAGCTTTTCCCCATGAATGAGGCCTTGGCTTCTGGCCTGTAGTCATTGCTGTATTTTATGGGTCCTTGGCTTTTCAGGAGTGTTTTTGTTGTCTTGTGTACTCCTATCTGATGCTTTTTATGACCCAAATACTCCATCCCGGCTAAGAGTCTAGAGCTATGGAAAAAATAATATTCAAATGGTCAATTGAGCTAGCAGCGTCTTACACTATTGCCATTGTGTCCCAGCCAGCTTAACTGGAGAATAAAGAAATGTCTTGCTTATTTTGTAACCCTAAAATTAGAGGAGATTTGGTAAACATAACAAAATAGCTAAAATTTAAAAAAAGTCAAAGATATGAGTGATTGTAATAGCTTCAGATAATTATTGCTTCTGATTTTACAACATTAGATTTTCTTTTTTAATTACTTATTTTTATTTTATATGTATGTCTTGTCTGCCTGCGTGTATGTCTGTGCACCACATTTGTGCCTGGTACCCATGGGAGAAGATGCCTTGAAATTGGAGGCACAGATGGCTGTGAGCTGCCATGTGGATGCTAGGAACTGAACCCTGGGCCTCTGTAAAAGTAGCCACTGCTCTTAACCACTGAGCCAAATCTCCTGGACTTTCTTTTTCTGCTGTTTATAAGATAGTTTTTTGATAAGAAAAGTTGGATAATTATAAATTAGGTTTTTAACAAATTGTAAATTAGGAAAAACCCGATGACAGTCATTTTAAGATGATATACTTACTAGCAGAGCAGGGAAACAAAAGTAAAATAGGGATGAAACTTTAACTTACTGGGAAATTAAAACTAAATTTGCAATAATAAAAACATCTTTAAATGCCATATTCTGTACGTCTCTGAAGGTTTTGAAGACCTTATCTATTTTACCTTATATTTCTATAGAATCATCTCTATCTGTTACACCTAGGATGTATATTCATGTGATAAAAATAGACTAGTAATTGATATGACCATGATTTGATGAACTAACAATTAACGTGTATAACTTACTTACCCTAAGCAGCCTGCACTAGCACTTTCAAAGTGTTGGAGTAAACCCTGTATTATAATTGAGTTGTATGGGTACAATACCACATATTGGGGTAGAAATATATGTACTGTGTGTAAAGAATGACTTTTTTTTTTTTTTTTTTTGTTTTTTGAGACAGGGTTTCTTTGTGTAGCCCTGGTTGTCCTGGACTCGCTTTGTAGACTAGGCTGGCCTCAAACTCACAGCACTCCACCTGCCTCTGCCTCCTGAGTGCTGGGATTAAAGGTGTGTGTCACCACACCTGACCAAGAATAATCTTAAATTTGAACACTATACCAATGTATCTAAAATTAAACTTATTTTGCATTTATATACAAAATTCTATACCAGTGAATTAATTACAGTGTGACAGGTTAACTCCTGGTAACACCCAGCCTACCTCAAAGAAGATAATGAGCATCAAAGAACCTCCTTATGGAGATGGCTTCAAATGTGGCAAACTAGCCACTGGGCAAAATGTCTTCATTTCTACCACAGACAAAATTCTGCCTAAAAATGGGCAAGCTTAGATGCAGGCTGAGTTGACGGCCAAACTCTGCCAAGACAGGGTAAGCAAGTCCTCAATAGTTCCTGCCTCACAAATATGTCTCAGATATATTGGGGCCAGAAGGCTGAAGATGATGCTCCAATGTTACAGAGAATTCTGGGTAACTATTCAGGCAACAAGCTGTCTCTGTCATTTTTTTCATTTTGGAAGCTGCTAACCTGCTCTTCTGGTTTACTCAGGTAATTGAGTGTTATTCTTTCTCAAGTCTCTGATGGGATTGAAGACCAGATAATTTAGCTTTGCAATTAAGTTTAGTTGTTTAGGGATTAAGATGTTTTTAGGTCTAGATAGATATTTTAAGTTGATAGAGATGAGATATGATAGATATTTACTTTCAGAATTTTAGAGTTCTCAAGATAGGAACGATGTTTTCTTCAAGATTGCCAAATACAAATAGCCAAAACACTATGAATGTAACATATATATAATTCCTGATTGTTTCATGGTTCTTCTTGCTATAAGTACTTTATTGTATATATGTGTATTACAAATGTATATGTAAAAATGTTTAATAAAAATAAAAATTAGTTAATTAATTAAAAATGCTAAATTTGCTGAGAAAGCCCTGCCTGTAAAAAACAGCATAGCACATTCTACATAACTGGAATAATTTACTGAACCTCTGTGCCTCCGTTTTGCCATCTGGGTAATTAAAGCATTAGAATTTACGTGCTAAACTCATGGTAAGGATTATATGTGGTAATGTAGCTGAAGCTCCCACAGTAGGGCTTGAACAGTAGGAAAGGCATAAGTGCATGTTAAGGATGAAAGAATGCTGGTAATAATGTGTAGCTACTTTGGTTCGTGCTTTGTTTCTGGGTGCCAGACCTATGTGTACTCGTAGACATTCTGGACCCTCTGTAGTACAGCAAGGCGAATGCCTGAAATTTCATGCCCTTCTATGATTGTACTCACTTTGGGCCCATTTTGTTGTTAATTGTCATTTTAACCGAGGATGCTTTGATAAAGGAATACAGAACTCAAGAGCACAATGTTTTAAAGTCTTTTCTAAGTAATTTTAAGACCTCATAAAGCATCTTTTGTGGTTTTGGTTTAAAAGACTTCGTTTTATTCGTTCACTAAAAATTACCGTGTGCCTACCATTGCCCTGGGCAAAATGGGTCGATGTAGCGCAAGGATCGGAGAAAAGAACTCCCGTGTGTTTGTGTGTGTGTGTGTGTGTGTGTGTGTGTGTGTGTGTGTGTGTGTGTGTGTGTGTGTGTGTAAAACTCTGGAGTCCATACCAGGAAAACTTCAGAGCTTTGAAAGAAAACAAAAAATCAGCACATCCATAGGGTGTGTGCATGTGTGCATCCTGGAAGTTGTAGGCCACATGTTCATCAGCCATTTATTGCTGCCAAGCCACCTGAAGTTTAGCTAGACAGGGATATAAAGAAATTTAAATGAATCATCTTGACTTGATGGCTGAGCTCACTGTCCTGTGTACAGATGCTCCAGTCTCAGCTTTAAGTGGTCAGAGCTCACATCAGTGCTCAAGCAGCACTTGTAGTAGCTATGAATCATTGTGTGCATTTTGATGACCTCACTTTGCTCTGTGTACCTGATATATGTGCAGAGCTGTGAGGATGAACTAGGAAAGATTAATGAGACTAGATAAGTGCTTTTCCTAGAATGTGCTTTCTTTTCTAGTGAGGTGATGGCATGATGCTTCTTTTACAGGACTGAACTGCAACTGCAGAGACACGTGACTCTCTAAAGATGCCACAGGGCTGCAGAAAGTGAAAGGGGACCTGGAGAGGATGACATGAGAGAAATGTTTTTCCCAAAGACAAGAAGTATGTTTATATTTTAACAAAATTCTTGCTGTATCCATTGCAAGTCTGTAATGCCTAACCCATATTTAGTTTTTATTACTGTTAAACATTCTTTTTTTTTTCCATGGTGGGGTGGGTGCTAAGACAAGTTTTATGTAGCTTTGGTCTCCACCTCCAAATGTCAAAATACACAGCTATCTGGTTTTAATCCACGTTTAACAACGTAGCTGGGCATGGTGGCATACGCCTTTAATCCCAGCACTCAGAAGGCGGACTGTGAGTTCAAGGCCAGCCTGGTTTACAAAGAGAGTCCAGGACAGGCAAGTCTATACACATAGAAACCCTGTCTCAAAACCAAAACAAAAAACAATGCATGGATAGCATCTCTCTTTAAAGTCTTGGAATTTTTTTTGTTGTTGTTTTGTTTTTTGTTTTGTTTTGTTTTGTGTGTGTGTGTGTGTGTGTGTGTGTGCATACTATTTTTTCCAAGTTTATGTGTATCCTTCTTTTGTAATTACATTTGCAAGTAGTTTCACTTTTAGTTTATCCATAGATATTACTAGTTGAAATATTAAAGTTTCAGCCAGGCATGGTGGTACACGCCTTTAATCCCAGCACTTGGGAGGCAAAAGCAGGCCAATCTCTGTGAGTTCGAGGCCAGCCTGGAAAGTCCAGGACAGCCAAGATAACACAGAAAAACCCTGTCTCAAAAAACTAAAAAGAAAAGAAAAAAAATTAAACTTTCACTGGGAAGTGATTCACACTTTGATCTCAGCACTTTGGAAGTCAGAGGCAGGCAGATCTCTGAGTTTGAGGCCAGCCTGATCTACAGAAGAAATTCCAGGACAGCTAAGGTTACACTTTTGAAACCATGTCACAAACAAAACAAACAACAACAAAAATAATAAGGATTACAGATGTGCCACCATATCTGGCTTTGAAACAAAACCTAAGAAATAAAAGGAAAATTATTTTTTTAAATAGAAAAGGATATAGTAACATAAGCTGTTCCTGAGCAGTTTCTCTCTGAGGCAGCAGTCCTACAGTTCCCAGTGAGTCCTGTCAAAGTGGTGTTATCTCTTATACCTGTGTAACCAGCACTCTGAGAGGCAGGAGGATTATCTCCAGTCTGAGATTAGCCTTGGCTACATAACCAATACTCTGTCTCAAACAGAACAAAACAAAACAACAAAACAAAAACAAATACAATTCCTTTCTTTTTAAGTTCTTTTGATTTTTACCTGTATAATTTTGTTTTGTTTTGGTTTTGAGACAGTATCTTTGGCTGTCCTGGACTCATTTTGTAGACCAGGGTGGTCTTAAACTCACAGAGATCTGCCTGCCTCTGCCTTCTTGAGTGGTAGGATCAGCTAGTGCCTGGCTAGCTGTATAATTTATATTTGTTATTTTTTTGTAATACTGAAAGAGATGCTTGTTCTATTTCTCCTTCCTTCCTTCCTTTATTTTTTACACTTACCAGATTGGCTTTGAACTCAGACATCTGCCTGCTCCTACCTCCTGAGTTCTGGGAGATTTATTTTTATGAGAGAGAGAGAGGCAGGGGAAGGGGGGAAGGGGAGAGGGGACAGAGGGGAGAGAGAACAGGGAGGGGAGGGAAGTAGAGAGAGAGAGAGAGAGAACAAATATGCTTGTATGTGGGTACTCATGGAGGCCAGGGGAGGATGTTGGATCTCCATCCTCCTAGAGCTGGAGTTGTGAGCTGCCCATCACGGGTGTTAGGAACCAAACTTGGGTCTTCTGAAGGAACAGTAAGCCCAACTCTTCATTGCTGAACCATCTCACTAGTCTCTATTCTGTAAATAGTCTACAATATTTCTTTTTTTTTTTAAAAGATTTATTTATTATTTGTACAGTAAATATTCTGCCCACATGTATGCCTGCAGGCTAGAAGAGGGCACCAGATCTCACTATAGATGGTTGTGAGCCACCATGTGGTTGCTGGGATTTGAACTCAAGACCTTTGAAAGAACAGTGTTCTTAACCTCTGAGCCATCTCTCTAGCCCCTATAATTTCTTGTGTAGTAACTTCAGAACATTTCATTTTTCTCTTGCAAGCAGAATATTGTTGGGTTTAACCTTTCTTGGAGATCTTGTATCTGATGTAGAAATGTATGCTTTTTATTTTTAGAGTAGCAATTGTATTTTCTTCTGTTTTGTGAATGTTTCTTTATTTTACTATTAGTTTAAATATTAGTTTCTTTCCATAGAATATTATCTGCTTCCTTTTGACCTTAAAATGACCTTGGAGTGGTTTCTGTTCTAGCCCAAGAATAGCCACACAGACCACTCAGACACATCCTAGTTAGATATGGATGGTTTATTAAACACACACTTGAAAATTGATCATAATTACGGACACAGAATGGACTCAGGAGCCAAACTGCGGATGCTGGTCTGCTTCTAAGGCAGGTTTTTTACAAGAAAAACCACAACTAAGTAACAACCAGGTAACAAAACCATATACAGATGTAGGAAGCAACATTATACCATTTTGACTAGCTAAACAAAGCATATCTAACTGATCTTTAATTTGATTGGTCCTGCAGCTGGGGATGCTCAACATGTCAAGATAACAACAAAGCATAAGCAGTGAAGCCATAGAGGCAAAACAAGAGATTATTTTGACTTTTGAAAAGTGTCAGCATATTATTGGAAGGCAGAACCTGAAAACTTAAACTTAATTTCACCTTATGATCAGGATGGAGATCAAAGACAAACCGCAACAGTTATGCTAAAAGCTAAAGCAGATCTCAACATTTTCAAGACAGTGCCTTGTGTAACAGAGCCCTGACTGTTTGTCACTTTGTAGACCAGGCTGGCCTCAAACTCACAAAAATCCACCTGCCTCTGCCTCCCTGGTGCTAGGATTAAAGGTGTGCACCATCATGCCCAGCCTTGAAATGAATTTTAGAGGTGAACGATCTTGATTTCTGCTAGTGCTAAAAAGAATGTATCTTTATTTATGTACATCCATCAGAGCAGAAGCTGGAATGTGTCACTCCATCCATACCCAGGAACTCAGTTTCTCTTTCTTGGCATCTTCTTTTCTTAATCCTTATCTGTATTTCTTCTTGTCTACCAGTTATTTTTCCCTTTCTCTTATAGTCTTTATATATTCTCTAAAGTGTGTCAATTCTTCTGAGCTTTAGTTGGTGCTTGTATTATTTTTTAAATTTCCGATCCATTCAGTTAATAAGCACTGAGGCCTTGTCTAGACCTGATAGACAGTGAGTGAAGACAAGTGAGGGCAGGATATGCAAAGATATGCTCTGCCCCTGCTTTCAGTATCACTGGTCTGGTTGAGGTAGTGGCATGTGATACAAACCTAACAACAGCTACAGAAGTTGTGATGTGCCCGTGTATTAGAGACAGGGATCAGGAATGGAGTGATGTTTTGTTTGTGTGCACAGACATTCTGTGAGCTGAGAGTTGCTTTGGCAGTGGAGTGATATTGATGGTCATTGGTGGTGGTGGTGGTAGTAGTGTTCTGAGACAGAAAAAAAAAAAAGTGAAGGCACACCAATTTCTTACCTGTTCTTGGAAGAATGGCTAGAGATGAAATTGGGCAAAAGGGAGACTGAGGCCAGTTGTCAAACACTCGAGTGCTTGGCCAGCAAGTTTAAGTCTGCATCCTATGGGCTGCACCACAAAGGTCTTGTAGGAAGGAAACCATACATGAGTCCATTCTTAGAAAGGTGGCTCTGAAGCTGACTGCGGGAACGAAAGTCAGCTAAGCAACTGTGGCTGTCTCCAGATGAGAGGTGAGGGCTATTGGTGTAAAGAGCCCACAGTGGGGATGGAGAATATACATTGTTGGAGGCAGAATCTACAAACACTAGTGTCTGTGTAGTATGAGGGTTAAAGAATGCCACCAAAGGCTCTTTGGTTTTCAGTTTTGTAGAAGGCAATGTTAGAACTGTTGACTAACTGGGATTGAGGGTATGAGGGGAGGACAGAAACTAATTTGGAGATAGACAAAAGAGAATCTAATTTAGAACTTGATGATGTCTAGGGAAACATCTAGAAGCTAACATGGGCCAGCCGCAGCTGAAGTTAAAGTGGGTACTCGCTTGCTTCGAGGAGAACAGGCTACATCCTAAAAGCAGGGATAAGCACCTCTGAGTGGAACATGTAGGCAGAAAATAGAACCGGCTCTTGGCAAAGGCCAGACTCTATGTGCAGGAAATCAAAACATAACGATCACTTTAATGTCCAGCATGCAGTGGCTAAGTCTCTTCAGATGGCTTTCTTGAGTCCTCAACAGCCCTGTGCATGGAAGTTATTACTCTGCTTTGTGAGCCAGGAAACTAAGGCTCCAAGGCAAGCTAGGCAACCTAGTGGGAGTGCAAACAAGAACCTAATGCCAAGTCTGTGCTTTCCTGCTAAAAGTAAAGAAGTGCTGTGGATGATATGATTGCCTACAAGGGGCAGTGGTTAGTGGGAGTGCACACTCAGAGGTGAGTAGGCTAGGGCACACTAAGCCTCTGGGTTCTCAGAAAACTAAGAGCTGTGCCTGCATGCTCAGTTCCCATAGAGTACCCAAGCCAGTGTGTCCTGGATTCAGTGAGGCCCTGGAAGCAGCTTGGTGGCAAATGACAAGGGTAGCTGGTATGGAGGCTGTGGCTCATGGTTGATTGTTCACATATGACAGCATAAAGTATTCTGATTTGCTTAAGTTTTTAAACCCTTTGAGTCTGTATATCTTCGATTGTCTTGTCTTTAGACTATACATATAAAAATAAGGGCCTGATCCCCTTTATGCCATCTGTTTGTTTAACTTGTTTACTTGAAAGTATTTTTGTTTTGTTTTGTTTTCTTTCTACATTATGTTTTAAGATGCTTCCAGACTATAGACACTCTGTGGTGACTCTTTTGATTGTTAATTATATATGAGACTGTGGGGGCATATTCTGGTTTCTTCTCTCAATTCTTTCTACTCTGAAAGTCATTTCCTTCTGCCGTCTCAATCTTGTCCAATTCAATTTTCTCTAGAACTCTAATCCATAGGTTATGACTCTCCTCTAGAAAACAGTTCTTTAACAGGAAACAGTGGTGTTAAGACCCAAGTTCTAGAGCCGGGCTGCCTAGGTTGAAATCTTGGCTATGACCAAAAGGCAAGTTATTACTTCCCAAGTATCTCAGTTTGCTCATCTGTTAACTTTGAGATAATAATAGTGTTGACTCCCAGAGGTTGTTGATAAGGGTTAAAAGAGGTACACTGCATACAAAGTGTTTAGAGTAAATGATGTCTAGTATGTCAGGTACTATACCATTGTTAACTTAGCATTCCAGAGGGGAAATATTAGGAGAGATGGTCTCTTCCTGGTTGTCATTTGGTCCATACAAATAAATGATAAATTCATACACTATTGAATCCTTACTTGTTGAATGAAAAATAGGCAACCAGGTAGTGCACTCTTGCACTACAAGGAGTTCAACAGGGAACAGTTTAGCTTTGGCCAAATGTAGCATCTGGAGGTGCAGGTGTCCACTGTGTGACCTCACTTTCCCTATCTCAGTAAGATTTCTATCCTCCAGGGTAGCTCTTCCAATTTTTAAAAAATGCTCTTTTAGCTCTTTCGTGTGCAAACAACATTTTAGAGATTGTTAATCTTCATTATCAACTTGACTGGATTTGGGGCACCTACAGAACATGCCTCTGTGTGTGTGTGTGTGTGTGTGTGTGTGTGTGTGTGTGGTTTGTGAGAGAATGGGTAAGATTGTTTCCAGAGTAACTGGGCAGGAAGACCCACCCTGAATGTAGGAAGCACTTTCCCTTAGAATGGGCTCTACAGTGAATAAAGGGGGAAGAGGAAGTGAGCTGAACACCAGCATGGATCTTTCTCCATTACTGTGAGCACAAAGCCACTTCTTGTTCCTTCTGCCATGATGAATTGTATCTTCTCAAACACCAAGCCAAAATTAATAAACCAAAGTTCTGTGTGTCAGCTATTTCTCACAATGCCAAGAAAAATAATTAATACTATTTTACCTTCCCATACAATTTGTATGTTGATCTTATTTTCGTCTTTTTCCTTTATTAGCCAGAATTTTTAAAATATTCAAGATGGTGGTTGTCTTGCTTTTTTTTTTTTTTTTTTATTGGTTTTTCGAGACAAGGCTTCTCTGTGTAGCCTTGGCTGTCCTGGACTCACTTTGTACACCAGGCTGGCCTCGAACTCACAGTGATCCGCCTGCCTCTGCCTCCCAAGTGCTGGGATTAAAGGCGTGCGCCCACGCCCGGCTTTGTCTTACTTTTTTATTTCTGTGTTAAAACTCAATGACCAAGGTAGCTCATAAAAGAAAGTGTTTATTTAGGCTTATGGTTCAGAGGGTTAGAGTCTGTGATGGTGAAACAAAGACATGGTAGCAGGAACAGTTGAGAGCTCACGTCTCAAGCCCAGAAGCAGAAGGCAGAGCGCACATGCCAATGTCTTTCTGAAACCTCAAAGCCCACACCTAGTGACACATCTCCTAATCCTTCCCAAACAGTTCTTCCAACTGGGAACCAAGTATTCAAATACATGTGTCTATGGGAGCCATTCTCATTTAAACAGCCACAGTCACAGTGGTCTACACCCTGCCCCCCACCCCCTACCCCGTTTTGGGTTTATCTTGAAGTGAATTATGTCCTTTCTTTTGCATATGTGCTGCTGCTTCCTTTGTTGCATTCCTTTGGTCTTAATTAGTATTTTCATTAGGAACGAATATTAGCAAATGATCTGCTTGATTCCATTGAAAGACTCATTTAATGAGAAAGTTTTTCTCATAAAGCTTTTTGGTTTTGTACCATGTTTATCTTGAGCTATCGGTCCCCTTTGGGCCAATCCCTATCCATTTGGTTACTCTTTTATCATTTAATTGTTTTTGGCAGTGAGAAAACCTTAAGTCTATATTGATTCAGAGATGTCTTTGACAGATTTTTTTTTTAAAGTTTGCTTCTTAAAGTAAGTCACATGCTTTGTAAAAAGTTGAACAATAGAATGGTTACAGCTTAATCAAACAACAAAATTAATCTAATTCTTCACTAATGTTGGATTTATTATGAAATCCTCTAGACTTTTTCTGTGTTTTAATATAAATAATTTTATTTCCTTTCTTGTTCATTTTTAAAATTTTTTTGCTATGTCTGTCTCTGTCTCTACCTTCATCTTACCAAAAATGCAATCACACAGTCTTGAAACTCTAATTTTCATTTAGTAGTGTATCATGGACATCTTTCTGTGTCCATGCACATATATATATATATATATGCATATATATGCAAAAGTGCTGATTGTGTGATGAAAGTAGTGGGAAAAATCATATCAATGAATCACTCAGGGGCTCGAGTTTTAAAAAACTATTGTGGTATGTGTGTGACATTGTGTGATTGTGGAGATCAGAGGACAATTTATAGAGTTGGTTCTCTCTTATACTTGTTTTTGGATTTTAGGAATAGAACTCAAGTTGTCAGCTGTGCCTTAAAAGTGCTTTTCTCACTGAACTATCTTGCCAGCCCATAGCTTAGATTTAAGAAGAGTAATCAAGTTTGTCAGTGAGGGAGAAGTAGTCCTGCAGAGGCCTATGGCAGCATTTTATAGTCTCAAATCAGCTACCTCAACATGTGCACTATAAGGAAAAGGTTGCAAATGTCTAGAGTAGAAACTGGCTTGATCAGGTAACCAAGGCCAGCGTCATCAATAATGTGTCAAATTACCCACCCCATGATAGACACTAAGACAAAACCCAATGTCATTGCAGTGTGTTTTGCCCAAAATGTGTCATTTTTTTGGTATAATAGTAAGAAAACAAGCAGGTGCACTCAAATCAAGGAAATACCCAACAAAGTACCTGATGAATAATGTTCTTAAACATCAAGAATATGAGTGGCAAAGAAACTAGCAGAGTTGTCAGGTACTTTAAGAGACTAAAGAGAAATAACTAAATACCCTGGAATTCTGGGAAGAGTCTGGAAAAGAAAAAGGATATTGGCAGAAAAAAACTGGTGTCATTTTAATATGGTTTCATTTAGTATTATGCCAATATTAGTGTCCAGTTTTTGTTAAATATACTATGCTATGTAAGATGTTAACATTGGGGAAACTATGTTAGGAATATATGGAAAATAAACTATTTCTGTAACTTTTCAAAAAGCCTAAAATTCAATTTTAAAATAAAAAAGGACCTATACAAGATTTCTTCTAAATTTATGTATCTTTCTCTGTCTTTTTTATCTTTTAAGTGAAAAATCTATTATGTGATTAGAACTGTTTGGTCCTTGGTAGAAACTGACTTAAAAATATTAAAGTTTAGGATTGAATCCTTGTCAGGGACTGGGTAGATGCTACCAGTAAGTTTCCATGGCCTTGCCCCTAGGTTTATTTTCTAATATATCTAATTTTCTAGACCCTATAAAAGGATACAGTAATAAAACAACATGCTGATTGGAGATAACTCTGAACATTTTATAGAGCAAAGTGATCATGAACTTAGCCATTATGAGGTACTATACTGAATGGGGAAAACTTCTAAACAATATTTATATAAAATTATGGGTCCCAAGATCTCCTTTTGCTCCATGGAATTCTCTGAATATTGTGTTTGCTGCTGATATCAGCATGATTTGAAAACTGGTGCACATCCATGCAGATGTGAGAAGACCCTGTCTTCTGGAAGCATATGAAATCCCTCCTTTGCCATTGAGAAACAGCCAAACTAAATCACTATATATAGAAAGATCTGAAAGGCCAAGTGTTTATAATGTATGTAGATCAGGGTCTAAAGGGAAAGCAGACTGGAAGTCTATTTGGAGTCTTGGTTTGGAGGGGAGGGCTCTGTGGGAAGCCAGGCCCAGGGCACACATTCTGGCTCTGTGAGGTTGAGCATGCTAGATGTGCAGGTGAAGGATCTTAAGAAGCTTCTGAGGCAGCAGCCTCACCTGGGAATTGTATTTCCCAGAGGCTCTGGGTAAGTGACATAACAGTGAGGCTCTAAGAAACCCTAATCTCCTCTCATAGTGAGGCTCTGCCCAGTTTAATTGGTGTTTAGCTGGTTCTTCCCTACCCAGTTGTGAGTTGACTAATCTCTTACTGAATTAAGAGAGAAAAAATCAGATTTCTGAACTTTACAAAGCTGAGTTAGACATACTTAGTTGGGTTGGTGTTTTGTGAGCGACAGTTGATGCCAGGCACTGTGTTAGGTCCTGATAATACAGCAGCAAGCAAGCTTGTCGTAGTCCTGCCCCCACCGGTCCTTCTAATGTGCACTAGCCAGCTCATCTGCTTTACTCAGATCCGCCTTTATTAAGCCACTCTGAATCTGGAAACATGTGCCTTTATTTTTTTATTTTTTAAAATATATTTTATTAACTTATTCATATTACATCTCAATTGTTATCCCATCCCTTGTATCCTTCCATTCCTCCTTCCCTCTTTCCCTCCCTCCCTTCCATTTCCCCCTTACTCCCCTCCCCTATGACTGTTCCTGAGGGGGACCTCCTCCCCCTGTATATGCTCATAGGGTGTCAAGTCTCTTCTTGGTAGACTGCTATCCTTCCTCTGAGCGCCACCAGGCCTCCCCATCCAGGGGATGTGGTCAAATATGGGGCACCAAAGTTCATGTGAAAGTCACACCCCACTCTCCACTCCACTGTGGAGAATGTCCTGTCCGTTGGCTAGATCTGGGTAGGGGTTCGAAGTTTACTGCATGTGCCTTTATTTAATGCTAAAATAAACTATTGTTTTAACTTCCTTCCAGCAGTGTTGAAAAGTATTTTCATGTATAGTTTGACTTATGTAATTTTGAAGCAGCATTTGGTCCTTTTGATCATAAAAACCAGCCCTTGTCCTGACTGTTCCCCTCAGTTGATGTCAATGATATTCTGGTAAGGCTTTGTGGGTTTGCTCAGTGCATATGGCAATCCAAAATATGTTTACCAAGGCCCAATGAACTCTAAGAGGCAGTGTGGCCAGCTGGCAGCATCCACAGGGAACCAACTTTTCTCTGTTGCTGTGTGGACATTTCTCTCTTCCCAAATTTAATCTCCTGGGTCAGATTCCAAGCTGTGACCTCAAAGCAGAGAACCAATCAGAGCAGTCCTACCTAACCTGATTTCATAGCACTAGTAGCCCCTTCCTGGGCCCTTCTATGAGAAGCTTTGGGCCTTTTTATTTAGTAGAAATATGTCTCATATCTTGAGTTAGAAAAAAATGGATGTTATAAATTGTTTGTTTTTCTATATCAAGGTTACAGTCCCAACTAGACATGAAGACCTACCCTCTACTCCCAGCCCCCTACACTTTAGAAGATGAAGCAGGAGAGGAAAAAGAGAAGGACCCATTACTGGTTGACTTAGTTTGTAATCCAGTGCATGTTTGAATGCTATTCCCCCTGGCTACTTTCTCAGAGCAAAGTCTATGTCCACCAGCTGAGCTTTGACCTGCTCTTCTTCTCAGCTTACAACCTGCCCTGCCTTGTTAGGCTCTAACAGCCAATGGCATGCCTTCCTGCAAGTCCTGGTTCTCCAGTCACCATCCTCCCTGTGATGTGCTCTTTGGCACCTTTCACTCTTTTCCCCCTCTTAGGGTTTTTTGTTTTTGTTTTGTTTTTTGGGGGGGTGGGATTTTTTGTTTTTGCTTTGGTTTTTCGAGACAGGGTGTCTCTGTGTTAACCTTGGCTGTCCTAGACTTGCTTTGTAGACCAGGCTGGCCTCAAACTCACAGTGATCCGCCTGCCTCTGCCTCCTGAGTGCTGGGATTAAAGGCGTGCGCCATCACGCCCGGCACCTCTTGAGGGTTTGAAGGATAGTTTCATGTAGCCATCACTGGCCTCAAACTCACTCTATAGCCTAGGCTGACCTTCAGCTCATGACTCTGCCTCCCACATGCTAGGATTATAGGTGTGTGCTACCATGCCTGACTCTGGCCTTCTGCTCTCTGCCAGCTTCTCCTTGGGGTTTCCCAAACCCAGTGTAGTGACTTCACTGGTGCACCCACCATAGGCTGACAGGTAATGACCATGACTACTGACAGGATCATCTCTTACCCTGAACGGCCAACTCCCTGAGGTGACAGATGTGTGCCTTCATCCTTCTGTCCTCCGGTGTCTAGAATAGTGAACCTCCTAACATCAAGGCTTAATGTTCTAGCCCTCACCTAAATACTTTACCCTTATTATTGTTTATCATAATCATGTTGAGAGAGTAACACATATTTTGTTTCACAGATGAGGAAATGAAACACAGGAAGGTTAAAGATTTTGCCCAAAGCTACAAAGGTAATAGTGATCGATTTGGGGTTGGAAGCCAGGCAGGAAGTCAGGATACAGGGCTTTTGAGCACTACTTGGAGTGTTTGTAGTAACGCTCACGCTTAGCACTGTGTGAGGTATTGTTATGCCAACAGCTAGTGTTTATGGAATAGTGCTTATGTGGCAGGAACTAGCTTGTGTTATATATTACCTCAGCCCATTGTCACACAAAGCCCATGAGGTATTCAAGTCATTCTGTAGGTAAGGAAACTGAAGTTCAGAGGGGTTGGAGTTGAGCAGCTTGTGCTAGGCAACATTACAGTGTGGCCTAGTAAGAGTTAACAGATGAATGAGGAAATGCATGAAAACTATAGAAAAAGGCTGTAAGAAGAGGTAAAGATGTATTAAGGACCTTCCTTTCCTTTTCATTTTGCAAGAATCTAATGGCGAGAAACTATCCCATCTGCCACTGTGTCTCACCCGCTAACATTTCTCTTTACGTACTTTCTACCCCATATCCCATTCGTTATCCTTGTGCTTTTGATGCATCTCTCCCCTAGATATTTCTGTGTGTCGTAAAATAGAAGTCAGTGTTTGTAGGTTTTTAAATATGATGCTTAGTTACAGGGAGAGCTGTGCATGCCATGGCACATATATGGGAGGTCAGAAGAAAATTTATGGGAGATCTTGTTACACAAACCTTATGGGGGCCTTGCAATTGTTTCACTTCCTGAAATGTTTTTATGATGGCTGCTTTGGCATTGGTTGATTGTATTTTCTCATTCAGGTTGTCATTTTCCTGGTTCTAGTTATGACCAGTGATTTTCACTGTTTTGAACAGTTTTTCTATAACTTAGGGAGAAGCTGGATCCTATTTAATTTGCTGTTGAGTCACTCCCTGTTCAGCAGTCTCAGAGAACTGCAGACTCTTTGGTTTGCTCAGTTCCTATGGTGCTTCTGGGGGATCCCACTGGGCCTTATTGGTAGAATCTTAAGTAAAAAGTTTCCCCAGGCCATGCTGGCTGGTGCCTGTGTATAGGAGAGGAGTCTCTGTCCCACTTGGATGAAGGGTACTTCTTGAGGACCCTGTAGAAAGGGTGAGGGTATTTCCCTAGACTGATTTATTTTCAGCTGGACCTGATGTATCCTGCTAGGTAGTGTTGGCAGCTAGCCTGCTATTGTCAGTAGACCTCGTATTCAGTCTTAGGCTGCCTTCTGCTGCTAGGTTGGGGGTTGGGAAACATTGAGCCTGCTACCTTTTTCTGTTGTGTGCTGGAGGGGCATCATAGCATGCCCAGCTGCATGTTGTTCCTGGGTTTTTAACCTTTTGCCTTCCTTCCTCTGCTGTTCCAGCTTCCTCCAGGTGCCTCTTGTGTTACTCCCATTGTACATAGAGAGGGAGATAAGAAGCAAGCTCACAGCTTATCCATGTTGTCCAGCTCATAATGGCACTGCCTTGTTTAGTCATTCATCTTTGTGCATAATGCGATTGTTTTCAACTTTAAATGTGAGTAATGATATATGGATAATATGATTGTTATAACATTAAACTTCATAAAGTTGGTGAGGGGCTTCTAGGAGAGCTTTTCCAGCAAGTTTTCTTATTCCACAGACCCATGGGAGGCTGTTTCTCATCTGCCTTCCCCTTGCCTGGCTGGTGATATTTTTTTCACATCTTCTTTAAAGGCAGCCCTTCCTTGTTCTTATGCTAGCTGAATAATGTAGTAAGTTTTCATACCTCTCGCACAGTTAAGACAGATAAGCTGGTAGTTTTGTAGAGCTTTTCATAGCTTTTTGATCAGTGCCATCTCCCTGTTGACAGGAATTTTATTTTAAATTCAACCATGCAAATTGTATCCATCAGTTAGCTGTAAGATATTTAATTTTTATGTGAGCATTTAAATTTATACGCTGAAAAACATTTTTATATAAATGAGTTTTTGACATTCTTTTCTTTGAGGGATTTGAGGTCATCTCAGTTCTTCACAGTGAATGTGCCTTTGAAAAACCAGAGAAATTCCTAACATTGGAAGCAAAGACCTTTTTTTTAAGTTTACAATAGTAGTTTTGCACAAATGATTTCAGGTTAAAATTGCATACTATTTATTCCCACCCATTTCCTTTATTGGCTGTGACACACAGGAATTACGCCCATTGCTTAACTAACCTTTCTGACCTTTTGTTACTTGGCTATAAATTGACTTGGGTCTTTTGCAAAAACACTGTGTGTGTGTGGAGGGGGGGGATCTTTTTGTTAGAACCCAGCCAATTCCTGCTTAAGCGCAGAACAGTTTGTTCTCTTGAAGGAATGAGCCAGTTCAGTGAGCAGAAAAACACATCCGTAAACTGGCATCGGCAGGACCTGCAAAAAGATGGCTGCCCATGTTCATTCCAAAAGCAAGGGACCCACAAGAAAATGAGCTTTTCGGGGAGAGGAATGTGCTTTTGAGCTCTACTGGCTTTAGGTAAACGTAAGTGACTTTCTAGAGTGAGTTGTGACCACATGAAAAAGGTTTTCTTCCCTTGCTCTGTTGGATGTGAACATTTTAACTATTTCAACAGGAGTGCAGTGGAAGTCTCTTCTGCTGTTCCATTGTCCCCTCAGATTGTTCTTGGGCATGTTCCCCTACACGCCTGCCTGTCAGGATGGGAGCAGCTTGTGGTCATCACACAGACACTCCCTGACCGACTGCACGATGCAAGGCTGAGTGCAGGCCCACCCTCCAAAGAAGACCCTGATGGCAGCCAGTGAGGTTTTAAACACAACTGTGAGGCAGGTGTGATCATAGAAAACATACAAATCCTAGTTTCCGACAGAGTGGATGATAGCAATGAGGGCATCTGAGTAAGGTTTGGAGACATTTAGGAGTTTTCCAGATGGCTGATGGGAAGGTTCTAGGCTATTCTTATTACTGCCCAGCTTGCCCTGTAGTGTTCTCAAGAAGTTTGCTTTTTTTCAAAAAAGTATCTGGGGAAATAGGAGTGGATTTAAAGATTGGGAGTAATGACACAATCTGGGATTTGGGTACTAGTGGAATATGCTTGTGTCCAGAATAAGAGCAGGGAAGGAAGGGAGACTGTAGCTGACAAGGGGCTGTGCACTATGCACTCACTCATGGCACGAGACAGCCTGGAATTTCTCCCATGGGCAGTAGAGCAGTAGAAATTGACTTGGGCAGAACTCTGTGAGAAAAAATAGGTTTGGGCTTAGAAAACGCAGGTTGAACCAAACTAAGGAAAGACCATGATGCCAAGCTGAAGTGGAGTCCTGTGTGGAGTCAGTAAAGACTGTGATCTGTGTCCTGGGAAGGTAGATATGGTTGTGACTTAGAGGCCCATAGTTCTCTTAAGGACAAGTGCATGTAGTGTGGATCACTGAAGCCCCTGCAGCAAGTCAGAGGAGGGTATTGCCCGGGGGTGACCTTGTTGGAGAGGAGTGCAGGGAGGAGGCAGACGTCTCCGGAACTCTCAACATGCTGCCAAAGACTCATCCAGTGTGGTGAACTCGGTGCTGCTTCACTTGGTTATTGCACCAGAGAACACTGAGGTTTGGGAGACTCAGTGCTTTCCCCAAACCTCAGTGGCCTGCACGAGGGAGCAGCCGAATCAGAGTTGGAACCCAGTTTATTTGACTCCAAACAAAACGACATGCCCACTTTTGGGAAGGCCTGGATATACAGCTGAACAACCCAGTGTTGAACAAGCCTCAACATGTATACATATTCTTTTTTGTACATCTATTTATTTGTTTGAGATAGAGATATGCTCCTGGCTAACCTATAACTTGCTATGTTGACCAGGCTGGCCTCCAACTTGCAGTGATTCTCCTGCTTCTGCTCCCACGTCTCTAGTGCCACACTTACAGGCGTGCTTCACAATGTGCAGCCTTGTATACATTCTTCCCAAGAGTTCACACCCATAAATAACCATCTGCTAAATTTTAGATACTAGTGCTTATGCAAGCAGCATTTCAAAAGTCTGCTTTTCTTTTTCTCTTTCAACTATTACAATATGAAAACAACAGCATGATGTTGTTTCTTAAAATCTCACCCTTGTGTAAGAATTGCTTTGGGAGAAGGCCCAATCAAATGGGCAAAACATGAGTGTAAATAACTTAAGAAAGCTATTGATTGATTGATTGAATTTTATAATTTTATTTGTTTTGTATATGAGCATGTGTGCCACAGTGAGTATGGAGGTCAGTGGGCAACTTTCCCGGGTTGGCTTTCTCCTTTTACCATGTGGGTTTTAGTTATCAAACCTCAGGCTTGGTGGCAAGTACCCTTACCCACCAAGCCATCTCACCAGCCCTGAAATGTATGTTACAGTGTTCAGTGTAAGTAAGCAATTTATAAGGTAACAACAGACTTCAGTCTTCAGAAACTAAAGAACTATTTAGGACTAACATGAAAAGATAGGGCAGGACATCACTTTTTAATAAGTGCATGCTCTAAGAAGGTTCAGAAAGACACATTTTTCAGGTAACTGTATCTGAAAGGGGGGGGTTATTCTGCAGAGCTCAGCTTTAATCAACCTCAAGACAAATAAATAGTTCTCTGTTTGCTTCATTCATCCTTTAGTCATGACAACATGGATTCTAGGCTTAGATCCTAGGAAATAAACAGTAACGAAGCAAAAGCAGACCTGGCTCCTTGAGACTGGCTAGCCATTCCCTGTTGAGTACCAGCGTGAAATCCATAGCCATTTGGGACTGGAGACTCACAGTTTCAGCACATCAAGGTTGTACTTAATCCAACTTCTTCTTGGCATCTCATTTTTCAATTTCTCACAGTGCATGTTTCTCACAGTACAGCAAGAGATAATGTTGTAAAGATAGAAAATGTGAGTAAAGCATCTAAACTTAAGCATCTCAATATTTAGCCCGTATTATTGTATGCCATCACACTAAAAATGCTGGGTCTTTAGGGGACATTCTAATACTTCGTGTGGCAGAGATGTAGCTGTAGTGACTCCCCTGTTCAAAATCTGAATTATATATAGCTCAGAGAGGAAAGCCAGCTGTGCTTTCCTCTAGCGGCTGACAAGCATAGCAGGAGAGGCAGTTATATAACAAGTGTGCTTGTTAGTACTGCTGTAAATCCAGACAGCTGGGCCTCCATGGTCCTTTGTCTACCTCGGTGTTAACTCTCCATTGCTTCCTTTGATAGCTGTTAGGCTTGGCACATAAGCGAACACTGGAAACAAGGAATGCCAATTGCAGCCCGACACTAGTTCTCTGGAGCACACAGGCCAGCTGTACGCAAGCAGCCCCAGCTCACGTGGGCCACAAGGCTTGTGGTGTGCTAGAGCTGAGAAGACACAGCAAGGAGAAATCCACTAGCCAAACCTGAGCACTGCTCACACTGAGGCACTTAACCAGTGAGTTCGCTTCTTTGTGCTTCTACTATTGAAAACATGGTAATGCCTGTTCCATGTTTGGGTATTACGTGATAGTGTCAACATTAGATGTGGTGACTCATGTAATGTGCCTTTCCCAGATTGCTTCTTGGTGAGAATTTTGCAAATGTTTCTTTGTCCTCCATTTTCCCTTTCTCAACCTTTGCCTCAGTTCTGCCTTTTTCTTCTTTCTTTCTTCTTTCTTTCTTTTTTTCTTTTTGGCTGAGAAATACTATATTTTCAGTACCTCAAAATTTTCTCATCTTCACCTTCCTCCTCCTCTTTCCTTTCTGCCTCTCAGGAATAGGTATCCCACTCTCTTTCTGTTACTCCTGGGCAACAGCAAGCCTAGGATAAGAGGTAGGGAAAAGGAGCTGGGAAGATAAGGGTGAACTGTTCTCATAAGTATATCCTAGGTCAATGTTTCTTCTAATCCAAGTCCCCTTAAATATCCCAAATAGGCTTGAGAATCCCAGGTACTTCCTTTTACTCAAAAGAGAAAAGAGCCAGGTTTGACTTTGCCATGATGCCCAGTTGTAGAATCTGTTCTTATCTTACGTAGGTGTTGGGTTGGGTTTTTTTTTTCACCAAGCCCCCATCATGGGTTCTTGCTGCCACTCTGTGTGCTTCATATAGTCAGAGTCCACATCTGAGGCACCTGGTGAAGAGTCCTTGCATCCACATCTCTTTGCCTTTCCTCTGGCTCTAGACCTCTCCTTGCTCGGCACCTGCCCAGACCACCTGTAGTCAGCCACTCCTTCTCTGTTAACATCTTTACCCATAGAGATAATCATGCCCTTCTGGGCGTTTGGAAGAGTATCAGAACTTGATTGGTTGTTACCACCTGGGCATTATGGAAAGCTACTATTGGGTAAAGGTCAGGGATATGGTGACACACCCAACAATGTACAGAACAGCATCCCATTCCCAAATGTAGAGCTTCCTGTTACAAATTTTCATTAGTCACAAGGTTGAGAAGCTCTGACTTCTGCGGGCAGTTTTACTAACCTCAGCAGCTGTTTCTGTCCATGGACAGCTTAACCTCTCTCAAGTCTTCCTTCATTGCTTTCCTAGGCAGAGTGCATCCTCCTGTAGGTTCTTACCTGCAGTGTCCATTCATTGCAGCCCTTCTTGCTGTTGCTTTGACAACCCTCTCACAGGAATTGTTCTCTTGAGAGCAGATTAACAGCTTTATTGAAATGCCGACAATCATCCATTATATCCAATATGCTGTTGTTCTATGTTTATATATAAAACCGAAAAATATCCCAAGGGCCCAAACCTTGGCATTGGAAGAGTACGGGCCACATTGAGCAATGAGCAAAAGCACTCATACCTTCCTTGACCTTTAGGCTCCACAGAGACAATGTTGGTTTCCTGAGATTGAGACTCTGAGATGTCAGCAAAGACCTATCACATTTAAATGTATTTTAGAGCTAGAAAATGAAGCCAGGGTTCCAGATAATGACCTGGATAGTATAGTTAGCACACACAGAAAATGGCCTTGTTTATTCTTGTCTGGATAGTAGTGCCCTGAATTCCAGTCAACTACCCAGCATTCCTCCTAATGAGAGTCCCCTTTGCTGTAGAAATACTAAAAAGTGTTCATGCTTTTCCTTACTCCATGGAAGCACAGGACACCATGCCCACATCACTGTTTTATGGTACAGTCTTATGCAGCCCAGGCTGGTCTTGAGCCTCAAGCAATTGTGCTGCCTCCTGAGCGTTTGTGTTATAGACTTAAGCCACTTCACCCAGATTCCCATTTTTATAGAAACATTTCTTTCTTTCTTGGAATGCGAGGACACTAGAAATATATCCTGAAGGTTAGGAGGTCTGCAGTGACCTGACGTAGGTTTAAGTCAGTTGTTTTATAAAATTGCTGGGGCATGAGAGGGACACTGCCTACAAATTTCTGACACATGGAGACCAGCATATGGTACAGACCAAGATAGTACTACTTTTTGTTCAGACAAATATGATAAATTACTGTTTTCCATAGCATTAGCATGTTAGTGACAATTATAGCAGTCAAAAACTATTTTCATATATACTCCTAGGAAAAGGACTATAATTGTCACATAAACATTCACATTCTATCTATTATTTATTCAGAGGATTTCGAAGTTAATCCCATTGGGTGTGGCGATATATATAGAACAGAAAGGAGGTCTGTGCTGACTCTTTCAAAGGCCTCTTTGAAAAGCCTTAAGGCATATGAGATAATGATCTTCAACTTTATCAGTGCTTAAAGAAGGGTCAGAGGTCAGAGATTGTTAGGCATTAACATCAGCAGGGTCACGTAGCTATTAGGAGCTCATGAAGCACCTCCTCTGTTTGCTTTCTTGACTTCTCAGACTAGGCGCTCAGGACTCTGCACTGAAGTATGCTTTCTGGTACTGCTCTTTCCTATAGGATGTTTTATGTTTCTCCTTGCCAGCCAGAGTGTTGTGCTGTGATTTAAGTACATAAGCTTTGGAATCTGGGATACCTGGCTTTGAGTCCCAGTTGTTGCTCTTTAATATGCCACTATGAAGAGTCGTGTTGATATTTAATTCATGGCGTCATTGTGAGGTTCAAAACAAGCGAGATAGAAAGTGGAAGGAAGTGGTGAGGGCTTACAGTGGTTTTGTTTGGTGAATGGTGACGGCAGTGGTTGTACTGCTTGAAGACAGGCACTTTGTTACCTTTGAATTCTTCCTGCAACTGTCTTTGCATTAAGCTAAGTATCCAGTAACTTTCAATATATTTTATTTGAAATAAATGACAGATATACACACAGAGACACACACACAGACGCACACACGTACACATGAAGAGGATTGTCTGAGATAACAATAGTTTGAAACAATTTAAATGTCATATTTGAGCTCATTTTCAGAAATCTTATTCTTAAGAGGGAGTTTAAGGCAGGCCAGTCTTTACCAGTCCTAATGAGATCACGTGAAGGGAAGCATCTGGACCACATCATTTGAGGCAGCTACTGACTTACTCTCTGTGCCTTGCCTTGTAATGTATGCAATGTAAGCATGGCACCTGCATGCATTTCACTGTGTCTTTGTCTGTTTTCCCTTACACGGAGCTCCAGGGCATGCTTCAACTTGAGCATCTCCCAGGAGAAATTGCCTCTGTATAGGCATAAATATTTATGGTTATTAAGCAATGAAACAGTACCACTGACAGTACATTTCTCTCAATAGTAGGACGCTGAGGGTCAAAATCGGAAGCAGGTGAAGGGTAGGGGCACACCCTAGTTATCCTTCTCACTCTGTCCCTTCTCCCTCCCTACTCTCTGCCGCAGCAAACCATGTTTGTTTTCATCCTCATATGAAAAGGATTGTTCTCACTCCAGCTCCATCCTTGGGTCTTGATTACTTAACTAAGTCATGCAAGCCACATGTTGCCCCAGGATGCATCCAGTGGTAGAGTGCCAGAGGAGAGTTCAGGGCTGGATATGACCCAGAAAATCCAAAAAGTTTGTAAGGAGCATGTAGAGAAAAACAAACAAACAAACAAACAAACAAACTCCCACTCCTCAGTCTTGAAACAACCCTACCCCCAAAGCCAGTCTTCCTTCTGACCTAGATGTGGAGGCGCTGAAGCCTGGGGCTGTTGTTTGTCTGCCTTGGATAGGGAAGACACCCTTAGGATGTAACTAATAAACTAGGACCCTTGGGTTTTATCCCAGAATTCCTAAGTCAAACTGAAGCCATCCAACACTGACCTTCCTTCCAAGTTTGTGTCAGAACCCTCCTTTATTGTGAGCCATCTTAAATTGGGTTTCTTAATTGCAACGTGGAATCCATATGGTGTTTGGTTGATATATAACCTTCAATTTTTTGTGTTTTGTTGTTTTGTTGTTGTTGTTTGTTTTGGTTTGGTTTGGCTTGGTTTTGGTTTTGGTTTTTCTTTTTCTTTTTTTTTTTTTTGGTTTTTTCGAGACAGAGTTTCTCTGTGTAGCCTTGGCCATCCTGGACTCACTTCGTAGACCAGGCTGGCCTCGAACTCACAGCGATCCGCCTGCCTCTGCCTCCCGAGTGCTGGGATTAAAGGCGTGCGCCACCACACCCGGCTCTTGGTTTTGGTTTTTCAAGACAGGTTTTCTCTGTGTAGACTTGGCTGTCCTGAACTCGTTTTGTAGACCAGGCTGGCCTCAAACTGACAGTGATCTGCCTGCCTCTTCCTCCCAAGTGCGCCACCACACCCACCTATAATCTTCAATTTTTAACAGATCAGTCAGTGGCTCTAACCATGAAAAAGGAATCTAAGAATTTGAAGGACTCCACTTTTGTAAGGCACAAATTGTATGGGTGAACATAAATTTGCAAATTACCCACTTGCCTGTATATTTGGCTGCTTTTCAAGTCTTACTTTTTTTTTTTTTAAATTATGAAACAAGATTTCACCCTGTGGCCTTTAAACTTGTGGTAGTCCTTCTGCTCCAGTTTCCTAAGAGTTGGGATTATAGGCATGAGCACCACACTTGACTTTACTTGCATTGCTGCTTTGACTGATTGGAAGTTACAGGTTTTTTAGAAATAAAATCTGTAAAATAAATAAAGTTATTAAAATTAATTAATATCTTGATCACATATTCATTCCTCTTTGTCCTCTCCTTCTAGTACTTTCTTCTCACTTTACCTCCTCCCATTCCACCCTTCCTTTCTCCTCAGAAAAGGGGAGGCCTCCCATGAATTTCAACCCACCCTGGCACATCAAATAGGACTGGGTGCATCTTCTATTGAGGCTAGACAAGGCAGCCTAATTAAGGGAAAAGGATCTGAAGGCAAGCAACAGAGTCAGAAACAGCCTCTGCTCCAGTTGTTAGGAGGCCTGTAAGATGAACAAGCTGCACATCTGCTACATATCTGTAGGGGTCCAAGCCCCTCCCATGCATGCTCTTTTGTTAGTGGTTCGGTCTCTTTGTGTCCCTATGGGCCCAGGTTAGTTGATTCTATAGGTTTTCTTGTGGTGTCCTTGACCTCTCTGGCTCCTTCAATCCTTTGTCTGCTCTTCCACAAGATTCCCTAACCTCTGTCTAATGTTTGCTTCGCAGGCCTCTGCATCTGTTTCCATCAGCCGCTTGGTGAAGCCTCTCGGAGGACAGTTATGCTAGGCTCTTGTCTGCAAGCATAGCAGAATGTCATTAATAGTGTCAGTGGCTGGCTTGCTCTCACAGGGTGGGTCTCCATTGGACCAGTCATTGGTTGACCATTCCCTCAATTTCTGTTTCATCTTTATCCCATGCATCTTGTAGGTATGAAAATTTTTGGGTCAGAGGTTTTATGGGTAGGTTGTAGTCCCCATCTCTCCATTGGAAATCTTGCTTAGTTACGGGAGGTAGCTATTGCAGGTTCTATAGGCCCTGTTTCTAGAAGTCTGACCTACGGTCACTGTCATAGATTGCTGGGAGTGTCCCCTGTCCTAGGTTTCTGGCTCATCTCAGAGAGGTCTCCACCTCCTCCAATTTCAGTTCTCTTTCCCTCAGTTTTCCCCTCACTTGGTCCCTCTCTCCTACATAGTTCCCTTCCTCCATCTACCTCTTTGGAAATCAATTTTGTGGTTTCTCAGAAAATTGGAAATAAGCTATACCACTCCTAAATGTATACCCCCAAAAAGCTCACCGTTCCACAAAGACACTTACCCAACTATGATCATAGCAGCTTTATTTGTAGTAGCCAGAAACTAAAAATAACCTAAATGTCCCTTGACTGAAGAATGGATAAAGAAAATGTGGTACATTTACACAATGGAATACTACTCAGCTGTTAAAAAAGCAAGGACATCATGAAATTTGCAGGCAAATGGATATAACTAGAAAAAAAAAAAAATCAGCCTGAGTGAGGTAACCCAAACCCAGAAAGACACATATGCCATGTACTCACTTATTAGTGGATATTAGTCATAAAGTGCAGATAACCATACTATAATCCATAGGCCCAAAGAAGCTAAGTAAAAAGGAGGCATCAAGGGAGAATGCTTGAATCTCACTCAGAAGAGAAATAAAATAGACATTGAAGTTACAGGTTTTTGTCATTTGTTTTTCACAGGGAGCAAAGGTTAACAGCATTATGTAAGTTTCTTTTAAGAAAAGAAAAAAGAAAAAAGTTGATTATTTACCATCCTACTGGTATTTAGTATTCTCCATCAGTAATTTTAGCTTTGTTCCCCTTTTGCACAAAACACAGCTTTTTTTTTTTTTTTAAGTCTTACCAGCCGAGGCTGCCTGCACATGTAGCTGTGATCTAGTTGAACTCTATTCATTCACCCCTGCTAATAAAAGCACTGCTAATTTGAAGAAAGACTCACAGCACAGCCTTGAACTCTCTCGCAGCTTGTTACCAACCCTGCTACTTCATGTCAGCAGTGACAAAGGCTTGTTGAGCTCCACAGTGCCCTGGCCTGTGTGCTGCTTCTAGAATGCCAGCTGGAAGGCCAGCCCAAGGTGGCCAGCTGGCCGTGGAGCACCTATTCTAAGACTGGGCAGCCCCTTTCTTGTGTTACTGGAGTCAGAAACAAGATGGGCATGCTGCCAGCTATTCAAGCAGTGACCTACTTTTACAGTAATCGGGTTGGGTTTCTCTCTTCTCTTGGGAGGTAGTACTCTCACATTCTCCTGGGTGCTCAAGAGACCACTTCCCTGCTAACCTCTTTGACTTGGTGTTTTTCAGCTTGCCATAGGTCACTCTGAACTGAAGACAATCATATCCATCCCTTTTCCTTGCTTGGAGGGTGGAAGGTGGCTTATGAATATAAAATAGAGGGATAGGGAAAGTATTGTCCAGAGGAAGGCTAGATGGCTTCAGCTAGACAGAGGATGGTGTTTGGTTTATAGGTCCAGGGTTCTGCTCTTGAAATGCTAATCACAAGTATCAGCTGGTGCCTTGGCTTAGCTATCAGACTTCACTTGCGCTCCATATGTGTAGTGTGATAGAGGCAGAGTGATCAAACTTGACAGATCTTGCCCAGACAAATCTTGTTGGTGAGGAAGATTGTTCTTGAAAGTTACCAGTGCAGCAGAAGCAGGGCACAGGTCTGGGATGAGGCTGCCATCTGTGCTGTACAAGGGCACTGAGAAGGGTGTCAGAGAAATTCCTGTTGAACTCCCCAGGCACACTCTGTGTTTGCAGCTATTCTCCATCTCTGTCTGGCTCACTGCCGTGCAACCAGAGCTTGCTCTAGGTCATGACTTTTGTGTTGTTTGTTGCTTGGCATATGCTGTGCTGCTAGCAGGTTTGGGTGCTCCAGGTCCTTTTCTTATGCCTCCTCAAGGAGATGGCTGGATAGGGGAAGTGTGTTGTGTGGCTCCATTCTCCCAAACATGACTGGGATGTTTTTAAGCCTTGGGGCGTTTACACCTAGAATGAAGCATATTCTTCTCTCCTGCCGGCACAACTCCTTCTCATTCATTGAGCCCTATTCTCACACGTGTAAACTCTGCCTGGAGTCCTTGATAACTGTTCTCTAGTGTTTCCATTGCCTTTCCTTTTTCATTAGCCCACAGAACTAAGAGCTTCTATTTTGACCTGCATCTATTTGCCTTATTCATGAAACTGTGAGTCTGTCATTTAGGACACATCACCTTTTGGCAAGGTGAGTCATGAACTTTCCATCTGGTACCAAGATGACTGAAGATATGGAGAGGACTGTAAGAGATTCTTTTAGGGACTAGAGAGATGACTCTGCAGTTAAGCTCTAGAGGATCTGGGTTCAATTTTCAACACCTACGTGGCTCCTTACAACCTTCTATAACTTGAGTTCTAAGGGATCCTACACTCTCTTCCAGTCTCCGTGGGCACCAGGCATGTATGTAGTTCACATATATGTATATATATGCAGACAAAACACTAACATGAAAAATAAAAATAATTGAATCTTTTCTAGAATTAAGAATTTTTTTAAAATTCTCATTTATTTTGAGAAAGGGTCTCTTTATGTAGCCCAGAGTGACCTTGAATTGGTGATGCTCTAGCCTCAGCATCCTGTTTGCTAGCTTTTCCAGCATGCACCCACTTCATCCAACTGGAATAAGGTTCTTGATTTATTTCTGGGTGTTTTGAGCTGGCTGAATGTGTCTTGTTCTCAAAAATTAAAAAAAAAAATTATATGAGCAATGTTTTGGAGTATATAGCTTAGGAAGATGTAAACATAGTCTGTTGGTATTTGGGATGCAGGGAGTAGTGTGTTGCTTAGTTTTATGTCAATTTGACAGAAACCAGAGTCGTTTTGGAAGAAGGAGTCTTGGTTGAAAAAATGCTTCCATATGATTGGCCCATAGGCAAGTCTATCAGGCATTTTCTTAATTAGTGATTGATGTGGGAGGGCCCAGCCTGCTGTAGGCAGTGCCACCCTTGGGTAGGCCCTGGATGACATAAGAAAGCAGGCTGCGCAAGCCATGAGAAGCAAGCCTGTAAGCAGCACTCTCCATGGCCTCTGCTTCAGTCCTGCCTTGCTTGAGTTCCTGCCCTGAGTTCCCTCATTGATGGACTGTTACCTGGAAGTGTAAGATGATTTAAACCCTTTCCTTCCCAAGTTGCTTTTGGTCATGGTGTTTATCACAGCAATAAAAACCCTAACTAAGACAGAAATTGGTACCAGGTTGTGGGCTATTGCTGTAATAGACCTGATCATATGTTTTGGGAGGCTTTTGGTAGCCCACATATACTAAGTAGTAAGGAAGGGCTGGGTGTAGCATTATATTACAACAGGATGGGGCATGTGGTTTTCTTACATTTGTACATGGTAAGTGTATTCCCAAAATGCTGTCAGATTCATATTATTTGGCAAATGGTATTACCAAAGTGAGTTCAGCATTCCAAAGGTGACTGGGTGATAGCAGGGTTTACTAAGTATGGGAGCTGAGGTTGCCGATGCGGTACTTCCTAATTCCAAAGGAAATGCACAGTACGTGCTTGATGGTGGAAGATGTAGCGAGCGATATGTGAATCCTATTAGTAACATTGTACATTTGTCTGAGTTTTGTTGTGATTTGGATCTCAGGTTTGGAGAAGTACAATTTCAAGACGGTTCCTTGATTTTAAGATGGTTACGTACAGCAGAGGGTGCTGTACTTCAATGTTCAGACTTCCTCTTCTTCCTTATGGTTGGTTGCTTACAAGTTTTGAGGAGCTGCCAGTTGAGAATTTGCTCTCAACAAAGGCCTGCCTGAACACGCCCTTCTCTTTTGCTGCTTTCCAGCCTAATAAAGGGGTTCAGAAATGCTACACCCCACACTCCCTGGGTCTGTTTTATTGTATTCTAGTTCTTAACTGTCAGGCTCTTTGTTAAAACTAGACAACTTTTTTTTTTTTTTTTTTTTAATGTTGTAGCTTAAGTACTGTTCACTGTTCTGTCTTTGGTGGAAATGGAGACCATCTGGTTACTGTCGTCTGTGTAATAACAATGATTGAAAATGGTTATTAAGTCACTCTTCGGCCTTTTCTCTTGTCTCAGTTCCTCTGACCATGGCCCATAAATCTCATTTTCTAGTCCTTTAATCATGTTGGTGACTTTCTGTGGAAACTACATCAAAGGCTCATTTCAGTGCCTCTATTCTGGTAGGGTCTGGCTATCAGCATTTAGTGGCTATGGAATGTGGTTTTAGCCATCCTGTTTCTGTGCCTAGTCCCCGTGCTTCCAAGCCAGTCCCAGTCTGCTGACAGTGAGGGGCTATTTTCTTTTTCTCTTCATTGTGACACATTTGAATACTTGTGATTAAGGATGAAAATGTTAATTTCAGCTTGTGACTAGTGTAGCCTGGCCTGTTGCATTTGAGGTCCTTTCAGCTTGGTTGTAACTTTCTATCTTTATAAGAAGCTCATCCTTTCCTATAGTTTAATCATTACTGACTCAACATCTTTAAGTGTATACTGTGTGCTCTACTCTGCTAGGAATTGAAGAGATTAAAAGAAAAAAATAAAATACAAGGCTTGACTTCAAGGAGCTTGTAACTTGGAAGGAAAGTCAGGCATATTTAAATATTGTTGTGGATATGCCATAATAGGTGGTGTAAGTGCCGTGGGGATTGGAAGCCTTCGTTGGAAATGTCCTGTTTGAGTTGGGCCTTAGGAAATTAACGAAGATGCTATTGAGGATGCTGTTAAAGAGGCTAGCGCTTTGAGGAAGCAGGGCTGAAGTGTGGCCAGGCATGGACATGAGTGACTAGCTGGAGAGGCAGGCAAATGGCATCTGACAAATTGCCCACACCAAGCCAGAAAGCATCCAGATGAAGATGAGATGCATACAACACTGCAAATGCTGTCAGAGGAGCTAGAGAGATTGCTCGGCAGTTAAGAGGCTTGGTGTTCTTGCAGAGAACCTGAGGTTAGTTCCCAGCACCCATTTTGGGCACCTCACCCGTAACTCCATCCCCAATAGATCCAACATCCTCTTCTAGCCTCAGTGGGCACTGTACTCATGTATAATCCCCCCCTACACACACTGTACACATAATTAAAAATAATTGTCTTTGTAATTTTATTTATTTTTATTTTATGTCCATTGATTTTTTTTATTTATTTATTTTTTTTAATTTTTTTTGCCTGCACGTATATCTGTTTGAGGTTGTCAGATCTTGGAGTTAGAGACAGTTGTGAGCTGCCATGTGGGTGCTGGGAATTGAACCCCAGTCCTTGGGAAGAGCAGTTAGTGCTCTTAACCACTGAGCCATCTCTCCAGCCCCAATTCAGTCTTTTAAAAAATGATGTAGTTATTCTTATTTTATGTGCATTGATGTTTTGCCTGCATTACATGTATGTCTATGTTAGGGTGCCAGATCACCAGGAACTGGTGTCATAGACAGTTGTAAGCTACCATGTGAATGCTGGGAATTGAACCCATGTCCTCTGAAAGAGCAGCAAGTGCTCTTAACAGCTGAGCCATTTCCAGCCCCAATTCAAAGTCTTTAAAAGAAATTTTTAAAAAATAAAAACAGACAAGTCATAGAGTATGCAAGTGGACCCTAGTGTAAACTGTGGGGCCTTCGTGATCATTAATTACAGAACATGCAGTCTTCTAGTGGAGGATACCCATAATTCCATAGGCATTGAATGGATGGGAACAGGGCATATGAGAAACCGTTGTACTGTTTCTTTAATTTTGTTGTGAATCTATAGCTCTAAAGTTAGGACTCAAGGGTAGAGAGCTTTCTTAGGATGTGTGAGGCTCTGGGTTCAGTTCACAGCACTGAAAAACAAACAAACAAAATAGATCTGAGCATAATGGCTCTTACCTATGACCAGTACTGGGTAGAAAAGATGCAAGTTCCTGGGATACATAGTAACATTCTGTCTCAAAAAGGGAAGAGAGGGAAGGAGAATGAGGAAAAGGAAGGAGGGAAGGGGAAGGAAATAGCTACAATAAGGAAGGAAAAAGCCTAAAAAGTTAATATCAATAATATGTTTTATGGACTAATAAGATGTCTCAGTAGGTAACGGTGCTTGTCACACAAGCCTTGAAGACCTAAATTCAACCCTAGACCCATGGTGGAAAGGCAGGGCTGACTCCCACAGGAGCCTGCTCTCTCCCATGCAGCTTTTTTTTTTTTTTTACAAATATGCACACATACGCATACATACACACACAACAATAAATAATTTATATTTTGTTTAACCAGCTCTATTAACATATTAATGTCTTAATATGTAATTGCTATAACTTCTTAGATCTTTTATCCTTTGTACCAAGTCTTCAGAGTATGGTCAGTATTTTACACTTAGAGAATATGAATTCACAGTGGCTACATTTCGAGTGTTTGGTAGGTGCATGAACACCTGCAGCTAATGGCTGCACTGTTGAAGAGGTTCTGAAACCTCACTCAAAAGCCTCACTCAAAAGCCTCACTCAAAAGCCTCACTAGCCATAGTAGTTTTTTTCTCTGTAATAATAAGCAAGTAGAAAGGGAAAAGAACTTGCAGTTTATCCCACATCATCTCAGCTGTTTTCCACATTGCCTGTGGATCTTTAAAGCATCCAGGGCAGTACTGTCCAGTAGACATATAATGGAAGTCATATGTGTAATTTTAAGTGTTCCAAGAGCCACAGTGAAAAAGTGAAGAGAACAAAGTTAATTTGAAGCATTATTTATTTAAAATTTTATTTCAATGTATATCCAATATTAAAATTGTTAATGAAAACATAAAGATCAATGGAAGAAAATAGAGCTCATAAATTGTTACACACATAGATGATCTTTGATCATTTCTTTAAAAAATAATTTATTATTATATAAATATAAAAATAGCTGGGCATGGTGGTACATGCCTTTAATCCCAGTACTCAGGGAGGCAGAAGCAGGCAGATCTCTGTGATTTCAAAGCCAGCCTGTTCTACAAAGGTGAGTCCAGGACATTAAAGGCTACACAGGGAAACCCTGTCTAGAAAAACCAAATAAAGCCAGGTGTGGTAGCACATACCTGTGATCCCAGCACTCCAGATGGCAAAGGCAGGCAGATTGCTGTGAGTTCAAGGCCAGCATGGTCTACAAAGAGACTCCGGGACAGCCAAGGCTACACAGAGAAATCGTGTCTCAAAACAAAACAAAACAAAATAAAAAAACAACAAAAAACAGAAGAACCAAATATATACATAAGTAAATAAAAACGTATTTATTTTTATACGTACATTGATGTTCTGCCTGCACGTGTGTCTGCATGTAGGTATCAGATCTCTACCTCTGGACAGTTGTAAGCTGCCATGTAGGTCCTGGGAAATGAACCTGGGTCCTCTGGCAGAGTAAGCTTGTGCTCTTAGCCACTGAACCATCTTTCCAGCCCCACTGACCAGTTCTATTTAGTGAAAAAAGGAGAGTCTTTTTAACAAATGGTGCTGGGAAAACTGAATGTCCCTGTGCAGATAGATAAAGCCAGACCTTTATGCCATATACAAAAAATGAATGCAGTGTGGATCTAAAACTAAAATGAAAAATTAAAACTATAAATTACTTTGAAGACATCAAAGAGGGGATGTTTTATATTAGGTAATGATTTATTATCTATGATACTAAAAAAATAGACAAAGGTGATTAAATAGACAAATTGAACTACATCAAAATCTTGAGTTCTCCTTATCAAGAGATGTTCAAGAGTGAAAAGTCAGCGCACGGAATGGTAGACGGTACCCCTGAACCGTGAGCCCAAGTCAACCCTTCCTAATGCTGCTGTTGTCACAGTATGAGGTAAATAAATGACGCACGTCCTGAAGGTGCTTTGGTTAGCTGTTTTTTGTCGGAATGATAAAACTGACTACTATAGCACATAAGGGAGCAGGGTGGTGTGGAGATCTCTGCTTGGACATCTGTGTGGATTGTACAGTGTTCCAATAACATATTCATGGATACTGTAACCCCCAGATGCCATGTGGGTGCTGGGAACCAAGCCCAGGTCCTCTGTAAGAGCAGCCAGTGCTCTTAACAATTGAGGCAGCTCTGCAGCCCCTCACATAAAAATTTAAAACATAGAATTAAGAAATTTTTAGAAACTTCTTTTTTCTGAGACAGGTATGTATCATTGTACAGCCTAGGCTAGCCTCAAAGGCTAATCTTCCTTCCTGTGCCTCCCAAGTTCTGGGGTTGCAAGTGAGGCCACCATGCCTAGTACAAACTCGTGATTTGTGCAGTTTTGATTTCATAGAAAGGAAATAAATGCATCCTAGTTTGTTGAGATAGTTAGCTCACCCAAACACTAAGCAAAGAGTCTAACTGGGTGAGTGTGTGAGTGAGCGTCCATGTGTGTGTATCTGTCCTAGAGTCTGTGTGTGTACATGTAGCACAATGGTTGAGGTAGGAATAGGGAGAAATGTATGATTCATTTCTGACTTGAAGATGATTTAAATAGTTGTTGAAGTCTTAGATTTTGTGCCTTTCTTAGTAAGGATTATTATTGCTGTGATGAAATCCCATGACGAAATGCAACTTGGGGAGGAAATGGCTTGCTAGGCTCACACTCTCACGTCATAGTGCATCACTGAAGAAAGTCAGGACAGGAAGTCAAACATGGCAGGGACCTGGAGACAGGAGCTGATGCAGAGGCCACGGAGTGGTGCTGCTTAGTGGTCTGATCATCATGGCCTGCTCAGCCTGATTCTTATAGAACTCAGGACCACCAGCCCAGGGATAGCACTACTTACAATGTGCTTAGCCATCCCACATCAATCACTAAGAAAATGCCCTACAGGTTTGCCTACAGCCCACTCTTACAGAGGCACCTTCTCAATTGAGGCTCCCTTCTCTGTGATAACTCTAGTTAATGTGAAATTCACACAAAACTAGCCAGCACAGAGCCTGTAGAGCCAGTTTTACCTTTGTGGGTTTTGTGGGCTTAGGTGTCAAGGCCTCATTCTCCTCCCCTCAAGCCACTTCAGTGCCCTAAGGTTCCTCAAAGACAGAGCCAAGTACATGCAGCAGCCGCCCCAACATGCCTCATTGATTCTGCACCTTGTTCTGCTGCCTCCCAGGACAGTGGACGGAACATGACTGTGATCCTGAAGAGTTCTGGGAAGATGTGGAGCTTAGTTAGTGCTGTACAGTTGGTCCCCATCATTGGCATATGACCAGAAGTGGATTTTGTAAACATAGTCTGGCTCTTAAGCTGGTCAGCCCATCAAGTGGTACTTAATATTGCATATCAAGAGAAAATGGTAACTTCCTAATGAGATACTTACCTATAGCAATCAAAATACTACCCAGGAGGTGAATGTTTATTTAAGTGTCTTGATTCTTCACTTCCATGGGGCTGAACCCTGGGCTCCTACAGTTTTTTGTTTTTTTTGGTTTTGTTTTGTTTTGTTTTTTCTGTTGAAGCAGTGCCCTCTTTTGGTTGAAAGAAGTGGAGCTTTTTCAACAGAGAAGGCAAGAAAAGACTCAATAGATTTCTTCCCCTATTGACAAGTAAATTTAAATTTTGACTTGTTGAGTTCATTTAAAAAGAAGAGAACCCATATAGCCTCAAGAAGGACTAGGAAACAAGCTTGAGAGGCAGTTTAATGACAAGAACTAAAGGATAAGGCCCAGCTGATGACACATGCAGCTGCTGCCCAACCAGCACCACAGGCCTGGGGAGGGAGGACTAAGGAGAAGCAGAAGTTTTTTTCCCTAATGAATTCCCATAGTCACAGCATTATTTACAAGAAGTGGATACAACCTAACATCCACTGGCAGACAAGGGGATACAAGAGAATGTGATGGCTATAGAGTGGGATATTTTTTAGTCTTCAAAAGGAAGGATATTGTGATACAATATTACAACAGAGGAGCCTTGAGACACCTGAGTGAAATAAACTAGACAGAAGAAAGGCCATAGTTTTTATGTCTAAATAAACTCTTGATTGCCAGCTGTGTTGGTAAAATGAGCAAGGTACAGATTGTGTGTAGTTGTGCTTGGACTACACCCTAAAATAAGACTTCAACTCCTATGAGCTGCAGTATGAGCCCATACAGATAGCACTGTGGCATTAGAATTCTTAACCCTATGCCTAGATCCCATTTATCCATGTATTTAATAATTAAAAACTATCATTATATGCCAGGCATTGTGTGACATTGTAGAATTTAAAGAGGGAAAGGACAGAAAGTCCCAAAGTGTTGGGAGTGTCTGCCTGAATGCCCAGATGGCCTGTGGTAAGATAATCTGTGCCTGTGCACTCCAGCAGTTCTTCCTTAGCTTGCCGGGTCACTCTGCCCTAGAGCTCTCCTCTGAGAGGGGAAAATTAGACAGGACTTTGGCATAGATGTGGGCAGGACTTACAGGAGTTGCCAAACAATGGGCACAGTTTTCACTGAATTCTCTTCTGGTTGGGCTGCACCTTGAGTGCTTCTTTCTCTTCCAATTGCCTTATTTTGAAAAGACATGCACAAGGGCTGGAGAGATGGCTCAGAGGTTAAGAGCACGGACTGCTCTTCCAAAGGTCCTGAGTTCAATTCCCAGCAACCACATGGTGGCTCACAACCATCTGTAATAAGAGCTGGTTTCCTCTTCTGGTGTGCAGGTGTACAAGCAGGTGCAACACTGTATGCATAATAAATACTCTTTAAAGTAAAAAGAAAAGACATGCTCAAATTCTTTTACATGCCCAAAAGACAGAGCATGTAATTTGGTGATAGGATGAACTCAAAGAATTGTTCCCCAGAGAGAGAATGAAGTGAAGGTGCTTACAAGGCACAGGCAGTTACTAAATGGGGAGTGGTTGGGTTGTTCCTCATCAGTTGCTGTCCGGTGCTGACTGTGTGGTGCTGACTGTGTATTGCATACTTTGTATATGTGTGGGTTTATCAACAGGCTGAGTTCCTAAAGGCAGAGTGGCTGACTGAACAAAGGAGAGCACTTTCATCTTTGTTTTAGTGTATCTTACAAACAGCGGGTGAGCGTGCCTGTTTTTGAAGCCTTACACACTGCACACAACTTCAGATGTCTCAGGTTTCCCTCAAGCAAACAAAAGAGAAACATGCAACTTTATACTCTTCACATGGTGTTGGAATGAAGTACTGTGTGTCTGATCTTGTGGACTTTGTAGTAAGGTCAATGAAGAGAGTCATCAATGAGACTAAGCCTGTTGGAGGAGGAGAGACACTGGATTTGCAGGGTGAGCCAGGGAGGGTTTTTATTTTTCTAAATGAATGTTCTTAAGAGATTCTTGTAAGCATGCCAACTTGCAAGCTATTTAGCCTGTAAACTATGTGGCCTACTCTGGAAAAATTCAATTAAAACAAAACAAATGTAATTTCAGAGTACCACATCCAGAACAAACCATTTATAATGCTTTAAATTTTTTTAGTTTAAATTTAATAAAGCAATTTACTTTTGTATTTGAAACAAAATTTAGATTCAAGTCCGTTTCCCAGTAACACATTTACTTTGAAAGCAGCTTTCTCACACCTCTGCGGAGCAAGTGCTGGCCCCTGCCTCTTCTGCTGCCCTAGACTCGCTCCAAGCCCTGCCCAGCCCCTTAAGTCTCACCCTACTTCCTGTATTTTCCCCCCTATGGGTTTAAGTGGCTTTTGGCAAAGATTAGAGTTTTTTCACTGGGGCCGTTGGCATTTCACAGCTTCCCTGCTCATTAGCAGTCTGACCCATTTGCTCCCTGAATCACTTGTGAAGAAACCAGCTCAATCTAGTTTTCCCCAAGAACAGACACCCATTATCAGCAGCTCAGATCTCCTTTTGTTTTTTGCATGGTGCTTACTAGTTCCAAATGTGTTTTGGTTGATAGTAATGCATCATCTTAGTCACCAAGTCTCAGTCTCCATTCACGTGGACACTGCTCACATACCCTGGACTTTCAAAAGTGTTTCCAGGACCCAGCTACCCCTCATTGCCTCCATTTCTCCCAGCCTGATGCCAGCTGCTGGCATCTCCTGCCTAAACTTCTTTCATATCCTGATGGATGCCCCCGTGTCGCTGCTGGCTTTTCCCAGTTTGTTCTCAGTACAGCCAGTGGAGCCATGCTGGACTGATCACAATGTAGATCCTGTCCACCCTCTTCTGGCACTGCCTATCTCAGAAATTGTAACATCGTAGTTTTTCTGCACGGCCTCACCACAGCTCTTTCACCTGGTCTCTTCATGCCCTGTCTCTACCACTGCCACCATTTCAACATCCTAGTGCCAGCTGGCATTTCTGCTTGGAATATGCTTCCCCACACACCCAGACAGCTCACTTCTGCATGTTGCAGTCTAGGCCCCAAACAGGGAGGGCCTTGTACCTGTAGGCAAGGGCTTTTCCACTGAGCTGTGTGCCTACCTCCCAGCTCTTCTTTTAGGACCAGGTGACTAGTCACCATCTGAGACACTGCTAGTGACCAGGCCCAAAAGTAAATACTGAAACAAGGCAGATACTTTCCTAAAGTCCCCCCTGGAGGTGACACATTTTCTCACATTTCATTACTTACACCTAACCTTGGGTAGACAGGGCATTCCAATATGTCTAGGAGAGCAAGCCCCAAAGTATTAATGAGCCTAATAACCATAGCAGATCATTGGCTTCTTGAGTTCAGCGATGGCATAAACTTAGTAAATCAAACCCACATGAAGATAATTGCATGTGTGCTCACTGCACGACACCATTTTAAAACTCCTTTCTATTGGTGCTAGGTGTTGAGCTCCTTATCTCTGGAGATGCTCAAACAGGGCCTGTTGTAGCCACCAAACAGTGGTACATTGAAGGACTCTGATACAGAGGTAGCTAGCTAAGCCAAGTCTTTCAAGTACCTCTTCTTCCTGGCTTATACAGTGCTCACCCTTCTGAGCTTGAAGAATAACTTAGCATTCACTTTAGAAGTGATAACATCTGAGGGGAGCAGGCCATTTCTGTTGGTGATGTGACAGAAACAAGAATTGTTTGAGGAATGAAGACAAGTAGAGAGCTTTGACCCTGAGCCCTCAATTGAACTACAAGTTGAATTTAAATGCAGAAAGTATTAAGACCTGTAAGCACTCAGGGTAAAACCACCCCACCTCTGGGCTTGGCCATTCTTCTCTACTCACAGGCATGGACTTGGGCAGATTTGAACTTTGTGTAGGCTCTTTATTTCCAACAGAACACTAACTGCTCAACAACCAGGAGAGTGTGGGTTGCCACAGTCCTGCCCACACACACTACTGAGGGAAGATGGTTTCCTACGTGTGCTGTTTGCTGTAGTGTGCTACTGACTCACTTGATCTGCTCACTCCATCCCACTGTGACAGAGTTCTCTATTAGATATAAGAGGAAAAATACAGCTTATCTTTTTAATTATTTTATATCATCATTGTCATATTTCTTGATTTTTCTTTGCATGGGCACACATGCCACAGTGTACAAATGGAGGTCAGAAGACATTTTGTGGGAGTTGTTTTCTTCTTCTGCCACGTGGGTTCTAGATACTGAACATGCCAGGCATGGCAGCAAGCTCCCTTACCTGCTGAGCTGTCTTGTGAACCACACAATCTGACACATTGTCTGGACTGGATGACAGTCTGGACCTCCTCTGATAGTGAGAGAAAGTAAGAATTATTCTAACACTTTTATACCCTTTGTGCTGGCTAGTTTTATGTCAAAATGTCACAAAGTCATCAGAGAGGAGGGAGCCTCAATTGAGAAAATGCCTCCATAAGATTGGGCTGTAGGCAAGCCTTTAGGAGATTTTCATAATTAGTGATTGATGTGGGAGGGCCCAGCCCACTGTGGGTGGTGCCATCCCTGGGCTGGTGGACCTGGGTTCTCTAAGAAAGCAGGTTGGGCAAGCCATGAGGAGCAAGCTAGTAAGCAGCACCCTCCATGGCCTGTGCATCAGCTTCTTTCTCCAGGTTCCTGCCCTGTTTGAGTTCCTGTTCTGACTTTCTTCAGTTATGGACTATGATGTGGAAGTTTGAGCCAAACAAACCCTTTTCTTTGAGTTGCATTTGGTCATGGTGTTTCATCACAGCAACAGTAACCCTGACTAACACACCCTTAATGCTTTTTTAAAAAAGAAAAGTAGAGCCAGGCAGTGGTGGTACACACTTTTAATTCCAGCTCTCAAGAGGCCGAGGCAGGAGGATCACTGTGAGTTTAAGGCCAGCATAGTCAACAGAGCGAGAACCAGGACAGCCAGGGTTATACAGAGAAATTCTGTCTTTAAAAAAAGAAGAGTCTCCACCAGATTGCTGCCATCATCAACACAAGCTGCATGCAGCCCATAAAGCTGGCTAGGGTAACCAAAGTGCTGGGCAGGACCGGTTTGCAGGGGCAGTGCACGCAGGTGCGTGTGGAATTTATGGTTGACACCAGCCACTCTATCATTCAAAACTTCAAAGGCCCCGTTCTAGAGGGTGATGTGCTCACCCTGTTGGAGTCAGAGAGAGAAACTCAGAGGTTGTGCTGACCCTGCTGCTGGGTCCTGGATACCCACCCATGGGATGACCTGCAACTGTTAAATAAAGCATTTGTATTAAGAAAGAAAGAAAGAAAGAAGTAAAATAAAGAAAAGGATAAAAAGAAGAATGACCCCTAACCACCAAACCCACCAGAACAATTCAGTTTGTAAAATCTTTGAGCCATCTGTAAGGAAATGTGAAAGTAAAGGGATTATGTTTGCTCTTTAGTAGATATCTAGGGTAAATGTTGCCTAAAGGGAAACTGGGCTTAGAGTGAAGATCTGCTGTGATGGGCATCTCCTGTCCCCTTCTCCCTTAGTAGCTTCTCCGTGTTAAAAGAGGTGGGAGCAGTAATAATCCCCTGCGGGCGTTGAGGGTGGAATGAGAAAGGCAGGGTGTAGTGTCTTCAGAGTGGTGAAATTGACTTAACTTAGTTTTCTCAGTGGTGTGGAAAACTCCCAGAAAGATAGTCAATTTATTTAGGGTTGGCTCGGGCAGTGGGAAGGTGGGTGGCAATATCTGCTTGTCATGGCCAAAGTTAGTAATTCCCAACAAAGGAAAGAAACATTTAAAACTCTTTTTAGAAGTTGATAGAAAGGCTTTGTTTATCATGCACATTTTTCATGTCAGGTTTGGTTTTTATTATGAAAATCCGTATATGTAGAAGTAGGATGGTCAGATCTGTTTTTATTTATACCCAGTCCCCATTTTTTTTCTTGTGCTTCTTTCCCCCTCCAGTAAATACTATATCATGAGTTGTTTTGCACATAAATATTTCTTTGTGTCATGCTAGCCAATGTGGAACTTGTTTTGACATAACTGAAATGCCAGTGTTATAAGTAATTCTGTAATGCCATATAACGTCTATTTTTGATAGATAGGCTTAAAAAAATTACTACTGTTGCTCCATGTATGGGATTTAGCTCCTCCCTCCCTCAACCAGGGGGTAGAATCTATTTCCCCTCTCCTCTAATAGGGCCTGGTCTTATAACTTACTTTTGACTGGTGGAGTGTGCCAAAAGTGACACTGGCAGTTCCAGATCTAGCTCGTAAGATGGCTGGCAGCTTCCTACTCTTAACCGCCATGCTGTGAAAAGGCACAAGCTGCCACGTAAAGAGGAGAGTGAGTCCGGTCCCAATCATCCCAGCCAGGGTGTGACAGACACGTGAAAGAGGAAGCCATATATCCTGCTCTCTAGCTTCCCTGCCATAAATGATCAAAGAGTCTCCTAACTAAGGCTACTCAGAATCATGAGATAGACATTTTTGTCTTTAAATCACTGGATTTTTAAAAATTGTTTTTTAGTGTGATAATAAGCTAAAATGCTGACAAATGCTCATGTTTCATTGACTGATTTTTTTGTTTGTTTGGTTGGTTTTTTTGTTTTTTCGAGACTCGCTTTGTAGACAAGGCTGGCCTCGAACTCACAGTGGTCCACCTGCCTCTGCCTCCCGAGTGCTGGGATTGAAGATATGCGCCACCATGCCCGGCTCACTGACTGATTTTTAAAAATGGTGTTTTGTTCTTAGTTTGTTTGAATCAGAATCCAAATAAGATACAGCTCATTTGCAAATGAAAATTTTATTTATTTTGAACTTAGCACTTACTCTAAAAGCATAAATTCTGTGCCCTTGTTAGCATTCTCTTGCTTGCCATCAAAACAAAAACAAATACATTTGGATTGGGGCTGGAATGATTGTTCAGAGGTTAAGAGTACTGACTACTATTGCAGAGGATCCAGTTTGACACATAGCCACACCTAAATCCTGTGCCAGGAGTTCTGATGCCCTCTTCTGACTTCCTTGGGCACGGACATACACATGGTACACATGCATACAAAAGACAAAACATTCACACACTGTGAATAAATAATAACCAAAAAAGCAAAAATTGGTGTGTGTGTGTGTGTGTATGAGAGAGAGAGAGAGAGAGAGAGAGAGAGAGAGAAGAAGAAGAAGAAGAAGAAGAAGAAGGAGGAGGAGGAGGAGGAGGAGGAGAGAGAGGAGGAGAGAGGAGAGAGTGGAGAGGAAGAGGAGTGAGCTCATGTGCATGGCTTGCATGTGAAGGTTAGAGGACGATTTGTAGGCGTCAGTACTCACCACCATGTGAGGCCTGGGGGTTAGACCCAGGTCATCAGGCTTAGTCACAAATGTTTTTGTACTTGCTGAGCCATCTCACTGGCCACATAAGCTCATTCTAAAGCACTACATTTTTCTTTTTGAACAATATTTCTTATATTTTTAATTTTTCATACAATATATTTTAACTGTATTCTTCTCCTCTCCCAATTCTTCCCAGAACCTTCCTATCTTCCTACTCACCCGGTTTCTTGTTCTTCTTCTCTTTCAAAAACAAAAAAACAAAAACAAACTCAAAACAATATTCGAAGGACAAAAAAATAGCAAAAGAAACAGAGGACATAAAAGCCATAGAGTCCATTTTGTGTAGTGTGGTTCATGTGTCCAGTGTCGCTCCACTAGAGAATGCTGGGATTTTCTTCTTCCAGCAGGCATCATTCCGTGCTTACTTCCCTTCTCTGTGTGCTGGGACTTTGTCTGGCTTGAACTTGTGCAGCCCCCCACGACCCCCCCTCCTCTGCTGCCCTGGAATTCCACCTGCCTCTGCCTCCCAAGTGCTGAGATTAAAGATGAGCACCACAACACCCAGCCAGCAGTATTTTGATGAGCTAATTATTGCTTGGTTAAGAAGGAAGAATCATAGCATCAGTGAGCCATCTTTACTGAGGAAAGGAAAAGTATATGTTCCATGTCACAGAAGAAAGTACAGGAAGCAGGCCCCTAGAGCAAACCCTCTGGTGCTTCCAGCTCTCAAGATTGCTGGCCATCTTCTCTTTGCACCGCAGGTAAAGGCAAGCACATGATAGCCCAGAAGACAATGAAGGCCCTTGATTTAAGGAGTAGATTGTTTCCTTACAGTTGGACTTGATTTTCTAACCAAACAGTGGGGCTATCAGTGCACGCTGACCCTTCCTGTGCTTACTTTTATGTTTCATAAGTCTCTTGAGATGGACCCTTGAATTTTTCTGAATGTTTATGGCAGTAGTTTACAGTGCTAGCTGATGCAACCAATGGGCATCAATTGGGATTCTTTGATTCTATCCAACAGCCATTCTCAGAAGTACCTATTCACTCTGTAACCTAGAGCCTGGAGAAATGGTTCAGTGGTTAAGCGTATTAGTAGTTCTTTCGGAGGACCCAGTGTAGGTTCCCAGCATTCACATCAGGTGCTTTATAACCTCCTGTACCTCCAGCTCTGGGGTATCCAGTGACCTCTTCTGGTCTCTGGGTATTACCACAAGTATGTGCATACGTACAGAGATACACAGACATATACACAAGTTAAACAATAAGAGAATAAAAGTCTATGTGCACAAAATGTATCTTTTAGCCCTTCTGTTGCTGTGACAGAAGTTTGGAAGAAGCAGCTTACAGAAAGGGAACATTGGCATTTTGACTCGTGTCTTCAGAGGTGTCAGTCTACTTCAAGGAGCACAGCAGCTCACATCCCGTGGCCAGGCATCAGGAGTGGGCCTGCTGATGTCTGTTTTCCCTCTTTGCCTGTGGGATGACGCATTTGGGATGGTACTGGGTGAAGCCTCTCAGAGGAGAGGAGAGGCTCCTGTATACAAACATAGTCAAGTAACATTAATAGTGTCAGGGACTGGTTCTCTCTCATGGGGGGGATTGCAAGTAGGGCCAGTCTTTGGTTGGCTATTCCTTCAATCTTTGCTCCAGCTTTTTCCCTGCACATCTTGTGGGTAGGACAAAGTTTGAGTCAAGGGTTTTATGGATGGGTTGGTGTCTTTATCCCCCCATTAGCAGTCCTGCCTGGCTACAGGAGGTGGCCACTTCAGCCGCCATATCCCCAGTTGCTAGGAGTCTTAGCTAGTGTGGCCCACATAGACTTCTTGGGGCCTCCCCTATCCCAGGTCTCTGGCAAATTCCAGAGATACCCTACCTTTGATCCCCCCCCCACTCTCCCTACTCCTAATCCCCACCCCTGCTCCCCTCTCCATTCCCTTTCCTACTCAATTCCCTCCCTCCCTCCCTCCCTCTCTCCTTCCTTCCCTCCCTCTACCTGCCTGCCTCTGCCTCCCAAGTGCTGGGATCAAAACTGTGTTCCACCATATCCAAACACTTTTAAATGTACTTATTGTCCATTGGTATGTCTTTGGGGGAAATGTCTGACCAAATCCTTTACTCATTTTTTTTTTTTAACGAGATTGCCTTTTTCTTCAGTTGTAAAATATCTTCATATATATTCCAGGTATATTTTATCAAATATATGGTTTTTAAAGTCCATTTTTGTGCTGGGGCTCAAACTCAGCTCCTCTTGGATTTTTATTGTTGTTATTGTTGGTTTTTTTGTTTTTGTTTTTTTATTTCGTTTTTCAAGACAAGGTTTCTTGTCTTGAAAGGTTTTCAAGACAAGGCTGTCTTGGACTCACTTTGTAGACCAGGCTGGCCTCGAACTCACAGTGATCCACCTTCCTTTGCCTCCTGAGTGCTGGGATTAAAGGTGTGTGCCACTACACCCAGCCTCACCTTGTCATTTTCTTGACAATGACCTTTGAAGTCAGTCTTTACTTTTGGTGAAGCTCAGTTGGTCCGTTTTTTTTCATTCACTTGACTTTCACTCTATCTGAGGGCTTTCATGACTTATCCAGCAAGCTGAGGTGCTCATCAGAGGACTGTAACTGTGTGTCCATTCTTATATTTGCCCTTATAAAGCACTTAAGTAAAAACATTTGCTAATTATATTTAAAAGAACTTAGAAAATTTGTGCTTTAGGCTAATAGACCTATTTTTGTGTGCTTACCCTCACAAAATAACCTACAGAAGAAAAAAATATCCTCAATGGCAGAGTTGTTCTTGTAATGTGACCTGTAAGAGTAGGCAGTTGAAACTCATATAACACCGAACAGGATTCAATAGAGCTAAGTTCACTACAGTCCTTTAGACAATTAGTAGACATTTTAATTATTAAAGCCATGCAAAGAACATTCGATAATGTGAGGAAAAGGAAATATATGTTTGTTATGATTGAAAGTGTATATATTTAGACACTGAGAACTACCTATTATTATTATTAGGTAGTTTTATTTCTTTTTTTTTTTTAAGATTTTATTTTATTACATATACAATGTTCTGCCTGCACACCAGAAGAGGGCACTAGATATCATTGTGGATGGTTGTGAGCCACCATGTGGTTGCTGGGAATTGAACTCAGAACCTCTGGAAAACTAAACAATGCTCTTAACCACTGAGCTATCTCTCCAGCCCCCCTGGTAGTTTTATTTCTTAAACTTCACTTACTATTGATGTTTTTGTAGAGTTGAGGTGTGTAAATTTGTCTCTGACATTGGTAGGTTGGTAGTGGAAGTAGTGACAAGTGGTTAGATCTGGATGTGTGTTTATTTTATTACAGCCTTTTAAATAGCAGTTATTTTTACCATCATGATAATCAGGCTAGATTTAGAAGCCAAAAGAAAATCAAGATATTTAAATTTTCTCTATGTTTTATATAAAATCCAAACAGATAATAAATTTATTTTAATATTAGAATCACTATAATCTTACTCATTCTAGCTTGAACATTTGTTAAAAAGAAAACTAATATGGGCTGGAGAGATGGCTCAGAGTTTGAGAGTACCATCTGCTCTTCCAGAGGTCCTGAGTTCAATTCCCAGCAACCACATGGTAGCTCACAACCATCTATAATGTGATCTAGTACCCTGTTTTGTCATGCAGGCATGTATGCAGACAGAGAACTGTATACATAATAAATAGAGAAATCTTTTTTTAAAAAAGAAAATTAATGATGATGATATATATTTATTCAAAAAAGCCAAAGTTTTAGAAAGAAAATATAGATTTAAGCATATGGGTCAATGGGAAGAGAAATCACTTTGGGAACACCAGAGATGGGAATGTAGCAGAGACAAGAGGAAGCCTTGATAGCAGACTCTGTTAACAAACAAGGCAGGAATCAGAGGGCAAAAACACCTTCTCATGGCATCTTATGGACTAGCTACTACAGTTATTTTACATATAAGTAAGCCCTTGGTTTAATTTCAAGCAGATCAAAGATTTAATAGTTTTTTTAAGAACAGAAAAAGGCATCAAAAGAAATAAAAATGAAAAATACAAGAGTGTGAGTAGTTAGCCGGGCATGGTGGCGCATGCCTTTAATCCCAGCTCTCAGGAGCAGAGGCAAGTGGATCTCTGTGAGTTTGAGGCCACCCGAGTCTACAAAGTGAGTCCAGGACAGCCAAGGCTACACAGAGAAACCCTGTCTCTTAAAAAAAAAAAAAAAAGTGTGAGTAAATTACATGAATCCAAGATGAAGTCTCACATTTAAGTTCCTGCACCTAAACTGGGTATGTGGGTACCCTTTAATCTTTGCCTTCACCTAGGTGACAGTGTCCTAGGTACATGGAGGAAGTACAACTTCACCATAGTTGGGAATACAGGTGATGGGACAACAGGCAGGAAAGGCAGGCTTGGCTCTTAGCCAGTTCTCCCTGCATCCACACTGAAATTGACTTGGTCTCTGGGCCTGGTTTGAAGGAGACAGAGGCATTGTCGTGTTCATATATGTGGGAAGACTGTGAAAAGAAAACTCCTTGTTGGCCCAAATATTTAAATAGGAATTACACTAGGTCTTTTGTTTTCAGTCTAAAATGGTCAGAATTAATTTTCAAGTCCAAAGAGGGTGGTTTTCCTTCCCTCCCTCTTTCTTTTTTATAAGATGAACTACTTACTACAGACATTGGGGGGGGGGGTGCAGGGAGGAACAGAGAAAACTATATTTTAAGGTAAATCAATGGTACAGAACATTCCAGCTCATCCTCAGGACAGTTACCAAGGAGCTCCTGCCTTAGAATCCACAGCTAAGAAGGATACAAGCGTCTTGTGAAAAGATTCACAAGATAGAAAGCAAGCAGTGGGTATGTGAGTGAGGACCTGAGAGACAGACAGATTCAAAGGCTGCAAGATATTCATCATTATTTTTTTCTCTTTCTCCCCAGGCTTAACAAGGAAAAGTGGCTTTCTGCAAATAATGGATAAAGCTGCCCTTAGAAGCACTTCCCAGGCCCTCATGGAGTAGCTGGAATTTGTACTGCAAGGCCTTCTTGCCTGCTGATCACCCAGTGTGATTTTCGCCATGGCCAGCAAGAGGAAGTCCACCACCCCATGCATGATCCCGGTTAAGACTGTGGTGCTGCAGGATGCCAGCACAGGGGCTGAGCCTGTGGAAACTTTGCCTGAAGGTCCCCAGCAAGCTCTTCCTGCAGAGGCACCTGATGCCAGCAGTGACACAGCTCCAAACCCTAGCAGCACTGATGGCTCTGCCTTGGCAAATGGGCACCGGAGCACTTTGGATGGCTATGTGTATTGCTGTAACGACTGTGATTTCAGGTCCCAGGACATGACCCACTTTGTAGGACATATGAACTCAGAGCACACAGACTTTAATAAGGACCCAAATTTTGTATGTACAGGGTGCAGTTTCCTGGCAAAAAACCCTGAAGGGCTTTCCCTGCACAATGCCAAGTGTCACTCAGGGGAAGCCAGCTTTCTGTGGAATGTGACCAAGCCAGACAATCATGTAGTGGTGGAGCAGAATGTCCCTGAGAGTGCCAGTACGTCTGACCTAGCAGTTGAACCTGCTACCGAAGGGACTGACGGGCAGGCTGAAATCATCATTACCAAGACTCCAATCATGAAGATAATGAAAGGCAAAGCTGAAGCCAAAAAAATCCATATGCTTAAAGAGACTACTCCCAGTCAGCCTGTGAGTGAGGCCTTGTCAAAGCCGCTGGCTGGGGAGGCAGAGGTTAAAGAGGGGGACCACATGTTTGTCAATGGGGCAGCTCCAGTCAGTCAGTCATCTGCTAGCTCCACAAAGCCCCCTCATGCTGCCAATGGGCCCCTGATAGGAACAGTGCCAGTACTGCCAGCTGGGATAGCACAGTTCCTGTCCCTCCAGCAGCAGCCACCAGTGCATGCCCAGCACCATACCCACCAGCCCCTGCCTACATCCAAGACCCTTCCGAAAGTCATGATCCCCCTGAGCAGCATCCCAACATACAATGCAGCTATGGACTCCAACAGCTTTCTGAAGAACTCCTTCCATAAATTCCCCTACCCAACCAAAGCCGAGCTCTGCTACTTGACTGTAGTGACCAAGTATCCAGAAGAGCAGCTTAAGATCTGGTTCACAGCCCAGAGGCTGAAGCAGGGAATCAGCTGGTCTCCTGAGGAGATTGAAGATGCTCGGAAAAAAATGTTCAATACTGTCATCCAGTCTGTGCCTCAGCCCACAATCACAGTTCTAAACACCCCCCTTGTTGCCAGTGCTGGTAATGTACAGCACCTCATCCAGGCTGCTCTCCCAGGCCACACTGTGGGACAGCCTGAGGGCACAGCAGGGGGCCTGTTGGTCACTCAGCCATTGATGGCCAATGGGTTACAAGCATCAAGCTCATCTCTCCCCCTGACAACTGCATCTGTTCCCAAGCCAACCGTGGCGCCTATTAACACTGTGTGTTCAAATACAGCATCAGCTGTGAAGGTAGTCAATGCAGCCCAGTCACTCCTCACAGCATGCCCCAGCATAACTTCCCAAGCTTTCCTTGATGCAAACATCTACAAGAATAAGAAGTCTCATGAACAGCTGTCAGCTCTGAAAGGAAGCTTCTGTCGGAACCAGTTCCCTGGGCAGAGTGAAGTAGAGCATCTGACCAAAGTGACAGGCCTCAGTACCAGAGAGGTGAGGAAGTGGTTCAGCGACCGGAGATACCACTGCCGGAACCTGAAGGGCTCCAGGGCCATGATGCCTGGAGAGCACGGCTCTGTTGTCATCGACTCTGTGCCAGAGGTTCCCTTTTCTCTGTCATCTAAAGTTCCAGAGGTGACCTGTATACCAACAGCAACCTCACTAGCAAGCCACCCTGCCACCAAACGACAGTCTTGGCATCAAACCCCAGACTTTACACCAACCAAATACAAAGAGCGAGCCCCAGAGCAGCTACGAGTCCTGGAGAGCAGCTTTGCACAAAACCCACTTCCCCCTGAGGAGGAGCTAGACCGCCTGAGAAGCGAAACAAAAATGACCCGAAGGGAAATTGATGGCTGGTTCTCAGAGAGACGGAAAAAAATGAATGCTGAGGAGACCAAGAAGGCTGATGGGCATGTTCCTCAGGAGGAGGAGGGTGCTGAGGATGAGGGTGGAGATGAAGAGTTGGCCAGTGAGCTGAGGGTTCCTGGTGAAAATGGCTCCCCTGAAATGTTTATTAGCCATACCTTGGCAGAGCGGAAGGTCAGCCCCATCAAAATCAATCTCAAGAATCTACGAGTCACTGAAGCCAGTGGCAAGAGTGAGCTTCCAGGGCTGAGTGTCTGTGAGCCTGAGGAAGATGGTTTTAACAAGCTGGTAGAACAGCCACTAGGCAAAGTGAGCTACAAAAAGACAGCACAGCAGCGTCACTTGCTGCGGCAGCTCTTTGTCCAGACACAGTGGCCGAGCAACCAGGATTATGACTCCATCATGGCCCAAACAGGGCTGCCCCGGCCAGAGGTGGTACGCTGGTTCGGAGATAGCAGGTACGCCCTGAAGAATGGCCAGCTCAAGTGGTACGAAGACTATAAGAGGGGCAACTTCCCACCAGGTTTGTTGGTCATAGCCCCTGGCAACCGAGAGCTGCTGCAAGAGTATTACATGGCACACAAGATGCTGTGTGAGGAGGACCTGCAGACTCTCTGTGACAAGACCCAGATGAGTGCCCAGCAGGTCAAGCAGTGGTTTGCTGAGAAAATGGGTGAAGAGACCCGGGCTGTGGCAGATACAAGCAGTGAGGATCAGGGCCCTGGAGCTGGAGAGCCTGTGGCAGTTCACAGAGTGCTGGGTGATGCCTATTCAGAGCTGTCTGAGAACAGTGAATCATGGGAGCCAAGTGCTCCCGAGGCCAGCTCAGAGCCTTTTGACACTTCAAGTTCCCAGGCTGGACGTCAACTCGGTAAGGGGCTCCTGGGATCCATGCACAGCCTTTCTCTGAATGTGAGGGAAGCTGCAATCAGAATGGGTACAGGTGCCAGGCATTGCTGCCTCTAAGCTACCTGGCAACAGACCAGCTGCTGAGGAGTGAATGCCAGGCGACCTATGCCACTAGAAGCCATAGAAGTATAAAAGGCTGAGAACGGGCTTTTGTTTTTTGTTCCTGTGTTTTTTATTTGTTGTGTTTTTGTTTTAAATGCACGCAGGGAGAGGACATGGTGGACTTAAAGGGGCTTGCTCATGTGCTTCTAGCCATTTCTTAGCAATGATTAAGATGTCATCTGAGTCAAAGAGATCCTTCTATGTGGAGACAGGGTTAGGGCTTCAGAGGAAACGTAACTCAGATGGCAAGCAGAAGAGCCTTCAGTGGTCTCAGCTGTATGTGTGCCTGGTGCTCACAAAGGTCAGAAGAGGGCACCAGTCTCCTGGAACTGGAGTTACAGGCAGTTTTGACTTGTCATGTAGGTTCTAAGAATCGAGCCTGGGTCTTTTGTAATAGGAGCAAGTGCTCTTAACTGATGAGCCTCTAACACCACAGAGTGATTTTTTTCCCTAGTGAAAAATCTTGTCTTAGATTTGTATTGTTTTTCTGATATAGAAAAAATGTTTATCATAATGGAAAGTCACCTGTTTTAAGAAATATGAAATCCAAAGCTTGAGCTTTGCCTTTCAGTTTCTCTGGACAGTAGTGTTTTAGTGTTTAGAAGTAACAGTAGATCATTAAGACACAGCTGTGAATGCAGTCATGTCAGATCATTAGGTCCTGATTTTCTGTATTTTGGTTCCTGAGTTCCAGACTTCCTGCCTTCACTATCTCTTTGCATTTGTCTCCTGATGAAATGCCCTATCCCAGAGCAGCTAGAACTGGAGTCAGGAGAGACGAGGGTTACCACAGCTGGAGGATTGGGGTCTCCAAAATGATAGCCTGGCCAGCTTGGTCAGGAGGGGACAGAGGTAACTACAAATGTCTGTGGGATTGGTCAGCTCTGCAGGTGCTCCCTGGAGACGGCTGCTCCTGTGTCGGGCCGTCGTAATTAAGCACAACACTCTACCCACGAGATCCCAAGGTATTTCCTAGATAGTGTTGCATTGTTTTCATACAATGCCTGGACATTATTGTTTGCTTTGACCGAGGAAATCTTAGTTCTCCTCCCCTTCTTATTTTCTACGTAAGACCTCTTTAAAAAAAATACACAATTTAAAATTTTATTTATTTATTTATTTTTATTATTATTATTTTATTTTATTGTTTGGTTTTTCGAGACAGAGTTTCTCTGTGTTAGCCTTGGCTGTACTGGTCTGGCTTTGTAGGCCAGGCTGGCCTCGAACTCACAGCGATCTGCCTGCCTCTGCCTCCCAAGTGCTGGGATTAAAGGTGTGTGCCACCACCACCCAGCTATAAAATTCTTATTCTTTCGCCGAATACTCTTAATTTATTTAAACACCTGTTTTGAAATACTATGCTGTTATTTAAGGAAAAGGAGATTTCCAAGTATAGTTGTTTGTGAGAGAGTTGCCACCCATGAGCCCCTGCAGAAGTGCTGTCTTTCTGTCTGTCTCTGTGTACATGCAGGTTGTGTTTGCGTTTGCTTATATGTGTGTGTGCCTGTGGAAGGCCAGAGGTCAACCCCAGGTATTTTTCCTCAGGAGCCATACAGCTTGTTTTCCAAACAAGGTCTGTCTTTGGGCTTGGCCATTAGTGGGCCGTCAAGCTGCAGAGGTGAGCCTGTCCCAGCTCCTCAGCACTGGAGTTGTGTGTGTGTCATCACACCCAGCTTTGTACATGACTGCTAGGCCTCATGCTTACCAGACAAGGCCTGACTAACTGAGCCATCACCATGCCCGAAACTTACTGTTCTGTAGTCACCACTAAAGCAAGCGGGGAGCAAACACCTGCTGGGACCCAAATCACTGGTCCCCAGTTGGCAGTGTGAGTGCGCTGGGCCACTGAGCTCTCCAATTCTAGCTGCATATCCACTATTGGAAGAGGAGCTCCAAAGTCTCACAGTGGCAGTTTTCCCTTTATTATTATATTTTTCTCCTCCCTGCCTTCTTTTTTCTTCCTCTCTCCTTCCCTCCCTCCCTTTCTTTTGTCTATCCTTCCTTCCTTCTCTGTGTGTGTATGTGTGTGTGCATATGTATCTAAGTGTGGAAGCCAGAGGTCCACATTGGATTTCTCTCCTCAATTGCTTTTTTATTCTTTGAGGCAAGGTCGTTCACTGAACCTGAAGCTCACCAACTAGACTGGCTGGCCAGTGAGTTTCAGGGATCTACCTTTCTCTACACCCCTGCCCGCACCCCCTCTATACTTACTTGAATTTACTTGATAATTTTATGCATTATAAAGTGTCTTGGCTATTGTGCCACTCACCCTCTCTGTTTCCCAGTCCCTTTCACAAATTCTTGCTCCTCTTTTTTAGTGACCCACTGAGCTTAAGGTGCCAGATGACAGAAGAGGGCATTGCATCCCCTGGAACTAGAATTACAGATGGTTGTATGCTGCCTCGGTCCTCTGCAACAACACTGTTTTTAACTGCATCTCTCTAGCCTCCTAGGTCCAGTCTTATATAGACCAATTAAAGGTAGCTGTTGTAAGGTCATTACTTCATTGACTGTGCCAAGCTTAAAAAACAGCATTTCACAGCCCTTTTCCCTGTACCCTGGCTCTTACATTCTTTCTGCCCTCTCTTCTGTGATGATCCTTGAGCCTTAGAGTGGGTAGTATAAACATCCTGTTTAGGGCTGAGCACTTCACCATCACTTATTCTTAGCACTTTGAGGACCCATTTTATCAGGCAGCTCGGTGTCAATGGCAGCTTAGCTAAAGAATACTAATACATTTCCCGCCTAGGGCCTAAGACTTCTTTAGCCATGAGTTTCTACCAGACATGAGTTATCTTTTCTGTCAGAAAGCAGTTATTTGCACAATAGTTATGCCACTGCTGCACTAAAGAAAACATCTTGCCTTACAGGTTGGTATTGTAATTTGTTAGGGTTCACAACTATTTAAGACTGTTGGTGCCTTTTCTCCTTCAGCTGTGTGTGTGTGTGTGTGTGTGTGTGTGTGTGTGTGTGTGTGTGTATCATCTTCTAGCACTATGGAAGCTAGCCAGCATTGAGAGAGCTTCCAGCTCAGTTCCAGTTTGACCTCTATACCTTGCAACCAAGGGAGATGGTATCTTCAGTAATATAGTCTTATCAATTAGTTCTGAGGGGCAACCAAGAGGACTGGCAATAGTTTGTATTATCTGGGGCTGCTTCTGGCTCTATGACCAACAACTCCTAAGGTGGTATCTCACATTTGGCACCGTTGAATGACCATGGCCTTTGGGAGCAGCATTATCCAGACATGCATGATATTTCCCTTTAAGCTTCTATAGGTTGAGGTTATAGGAGAATGCCACAGTGTCTGCTCTTTACATGGTGCCTGGGAATCTGAACTCGGATCCTTATGCTGGTGTGCAGGTATTTTACTAACTGAGCCATTTCCTCAGTCCTCACAGTGCCTCTTGGGGTGACCTGTGAGATCCTAGAGTGATGGTGGTATAAGAAACAGCTTTTAAATGTTTGGTGTGACCCTTTTCCAATACTGAGTAGATCGTCTCTCCCCTTTACCTGGAAGACTATGTATGTATGTATATGTGTGTGTGTGTGTGTGTGTGTGTAATTGTCCCCACTTCAGTGCTTGTGTGATGATGACCCATAAGCCAGGATGTCATGCCCAGAGAGACGATGATCAGAGAGTGATGTTATAAAGATGGCATAGCAGGACACAGAGCCATCCCCTCATAAAAAATAGCAAAGCAAGTTTTTGAACTCGAGTCCAGCTGAATATTCATAACATCCAGGGTGAGCATGGAGAGGTTTGTCTAGTTTGGTAATTTTCTGTTCCCCTTGCCTTTTTCCTCTTTCCACACCCCAACAGTAGGAAGCTACAGGAACTATAGCCAAGGTTGCTGGTGTGGCTTATTTTTGCCAGTGAGCAGTAATGACTTTGTCCTCCTTGGAGATTGCTGCCTTTTTGCCATCATAGAGGCCAGTCACTGTTCCCAACTTGAAGGGCTGAAGCAGCTTCTTAGTCACTGAGGATTTGAAGAATCCTTCCCCCTTTTAGCAAAACAGACATTTAAAGAATCTTAGGTTCCCACAGAGAGAGCATAGCAGAAACTTCAGTGACCCCTACATATGAGGAGTACACACTTGACAGGAAGTTTGGAAAAACAAATGGCTCTGGCCCTCAGAGAGCAAAAATTACCAATTCTGGAGGGTAAAGAGAATTAAAATTTGAGTTACCATACATTGTACTTAGAAGGTCCCATTTTCAGCTGGGCAGTGGTGGCACACACCTTTAATCCCAGCACTCAGGAGGCAGAAGTAGGTGGATCTCTGTAAGTTCGAGGCCAGCCTGGTCTACAAAGTGAGTCCAGGATATCCAAGGCTACACAGAGAAACCCTGTCTCAAAAAACCAAACCAAACCAAAACAACAACAACAAAAAACAAAATAAAAGGTCCTGTTTCCAGTAGAATATTACAAAACATAAAAAGAAAAATGAAAGTATGTCCATTAGCAGGAAAAAGAGTTTGACAGATAAGTACCCTTAAGGAAGTGTAGGTATTAGAATTATGGTTAAAGATGTTAGATCAACTACATTCATTCTGTCTCTTCAATGAAATACAGGAAACTATGGGAAGAATGAGAAGTGAGAGATAAAATGCATGAACACAGTAACAGGGTTAGCTAAAGAGGTACGAACTATAAAACACTCCAGACTAGAACAGTGTAATCACTGAGATGAAAGGTTGTTAGAGAGCCTAAGCCATAGATTTGAGCAAGAAGTAAGAGGATTTGAAAACTTGATGAAATTATTCAGTGGCAGAAAGAAAAAAGGACAATAAGTAGAAACTAAAGGGGCCTGTGGGGCATAGAAAGACATGAATATATGTCTTGTAGGAATTCTAGAAAGAGGCAGGAAGAATATCTAAAGAAATAATGGCAGGAAACTTTACAAATAAAATGAAAGACATGAACATACACATCCAAGGAACTTAGTGAACTCAAAACAGGGTAAGTTTAGAGAAAAATAGCTCATTGTATATGGGATCCTCAATAGGGTTACTGGCTGAGAAAGGCACCTCTGAAGTACTGAAGGAGGAAAGCAGTTAAGTCATTTCTAGGTGAACAAAAGCTAAAGTGCCTTACTGGTCAGTTGTCCTACTGGAGATGCTGCTGAGAGTCCTTCAGGCTGAAATGAAATGATAATTTGAACCCACAAGAAAAAATAACCATAATAAAGATAATTTTATAGGTAAATATAATTCCAGTACCACTATACTTTTAATTGGTTTGCAGCGTTTTTTATCATCCATGTATGATTTAAAATGTAAACTTAATGAAAAGTGTAACATTAACACAATGAAAGGATCTTCTCCATTGTAGTAAACAGCAATGGAGGAGTGGTACTTGCTCATGGCTGGGGTCTGGGTAACATGGAAACTGAGTGGTATCAGGCTAGAATGCTTCAAGTTTAAGGTGTTAATTATGATCCACAAGTTAAGCAAACTGAGCACACTGATAAAAATAAGTAAATATCCAAAATGGCAGTAAGGGTGGGTTGAAAAATAACTAAGAAAGATAGAAAAAATAGCTGGGTGGCAGGAGTAATTAATCCTTTAAAAAATAATAACATAAAATATCAATGGGTTAAGTTGTTCTAAAGACAAAGATTGGTATATTGGATCAACCCAAACAGGAACCATCTATTTACGATCTATTCACTTTAAATACAGGGACACAAAAGAGGTCAAAGGTAAAGGAGGGTAAAAAAAGAAAATTACCAGTGGTTGGGGTCCTTGCTGAGGTATTTTCAAGCTATTGCTATCCCTCCCTCCCTCTCCTCCTCCTTCCTCACTGTCTCTGTCTCTCTCCCTCTCGTTCGGTTTTTGAGACAGGGTTTCTCTGTGTAGCCCTGGTTGTTCTGGAACTCACTCATTAGACCAGGCTGGCCTCGAACTCACAGAGATCTTCCTGTGTCTGCCTCCTGAATTCTGCTTAGTTCTTGGTCTCTCATCCAAAGAACTGAAAATCAGGGATCACACAGATGTGCAGAAGTAGCAAGATAACCCCTATCCATGGAGACAGTCATGACTGACAGTGGGCCACATGAGTGACAATGATCAAGAGTCCTAAGTATTTGTTGTTCCAGGCTTCCTTTATGGGTTCAAGAGAAGGCAGAGGTTGTTACTAACAGGTACACTTAAGTGGTTCTCTATTTTGATTGATAGATTAGATTATATAATCATTTCCTTTTCTTGGCATGTTTCTTCTCATAATACATTTGTTTGTAATCATATGCCCACCCAATTATGCAGAGACACTGATAGTAAGCAGGGGATTTCCATAAGAGATTACTAGAAGACATAGTTTTATTTTACTGCACATGCACACAAAACCAATTCAACCTTATATTCTCAGACCCAGATAAGTTGAGGATAGATTTGAAAGAAACTGTCAACATTTGATTGTTTCTAGGGTCAGAAAGCATGTTGCCATTCAGAAATGGGAGTGCATGTAGCCTGTGTATGTGGGGGTCGTTGTGAGGTTTGGAGAAGGGTCTATGTGTACAGCATGTGCAGATGCCAAATGTTTTACTGTAAGAGGGGTATGTATGTGTATGCATAATCAAAACCAAATAGGGTCCCAAACTAAACTCCTGTGCTTTCCTGCCTCAGATGGACCATACACAAAGTAAGTGAAGAGAAAGCCAATGTGGCTTTATTATGGTGAGGTGAAATACTTTGAATAAAACAGTTATGACAGGCAAGGATACTATATTTGGGTAAAAGGTCTAATACAAGATATAGCAGTTATTAATATACATACTTGAGTCCAAAAGAATATATAATAAAATGGACAGAGTTAAGAGGAAAACAATCAGAATAAATTAATAAAAAATAAGAAGAGGAAAATAATCAAAAAATATTTGGAGACTTTAATACTAAACTTTAAATAGTAGACATAAAAACCACACAGCAGCCAGCTATGACATATACCTATAGGATGCCTAAGGCAGAAGGATGCCTTAAGTGCACAAGTTCAAGACCATCCCTGACAAGAGAGTAAGAAATTCTCAACACAAAACCAAGCAGAAATCAGAAGATAAGAAAGAAACAAAAGACTTTAAAATCAATATAAAATTAATCAGGTATGGTGGCTCATGCCTGTAATCCTAGCACTTGGGCGGTGGAGGCAGGGAGACTGCTGCAAATTTGAGACTAGGCTAGGCTACATAGTTTCAGGCCAGCTTAGGAAAAAGGAAAACATTATAAACTAATTAGACATAACAGATACAAATGGATCAGCCACACAAAAGTGATGAAACACTTAGAAAAATACAGGTAAATACCTTCCAGACCTTGGGCTAGGCAGAAGTTTCTTAATTATGATAGCAAAAGCACTGGCAACAAAAAAATAAATAAATTGGCCAACACCAACATGTAAAGACGTTGAGCTGGGCATGGTGGTTCATACCTCCAACCCAGCACTTAGGAAGCAGAGACAAGATATGAATTCCAGGCCAGCCTGGGATCCATAGCAAGACCCTCTCTCAAAGCACCAACATGGATTTTAAAAAAAGATTATAGTTATGAAGTAGCAGTGAAATATGTGATGGTTGGGGGGTCACCACAACACAAGGAACTGTATTAGAGGGTCGCAGCATTAGGAAGGTGAGGACCACTGCTCAAAAGAGTGAAAAGACAATTGACAGATGAGAGAAAATTCCTGAAAATCATGCATATGGTAATTAATTCAGAATACATAGAAATACAATTCAACTACAAGCCAATTTTTAAAATGGGTAAATTATTTAACTAGACATTTTTCCCAAGAAGGAGAGAGCTAACAAGAGCTAAAAGCTCATGAAAAGATGACTAATATCTTGGGCTGGAGAGCTGGCTCAGCAGTTAAGAGTAAGTATGGCTGCTCTTGCAGAGGACCTGGGTTCAGTTTCCAGTAACCACATGGTAGCTCACAACCATTTATAATCTCAGTTCCAGAGGATCCAATGCTCTTTTCTGGCCTCCGTGGGGACCAAGCACCACACATAGTGCACAGACATACATGGAGGCAAAACATCCATAGACATAAAAATAATTTTTTAAAAGACAAAAATTTTTGTAAAGATGACTAAGATTTTTAGTTTTTAGGGAAATGCATATGAAACCTACATTGAGATTCTATCTTTCTTTCCTTTTTTTTTTTTTTTAAAAGACAGGGTCTCTCTGTGTAGTCTTGGCTGTCCTGGACTCTTTTGTAAACCAAGCTGGCCTCGAATTCACAACGATTTGCCTGCCTCTGCCTCCCTAGTGCTAGGATTAGAGGCATGCACCACCACACCCGGCTACAGTGAGATTATAGCTCATGCTTAAATCAGCTATTGACAACATATACATAAACAAAATCAGAGTCATTGGTGAGGCTGTGGGGAAAACTTGGCTCCCTGGTACAGTGCTGCTATGAATGTAAAGTGATTAAGCTGTGGGACACTCTTCAGCAGGCCTCAAGAAGATGAGCACGAGCTTCTCATCCAATCCAGAAATCTCACTCTTAGCGCTGGAAAGAGGGCCTGAACTGACATCGTGCAGCAACGTTGAAAGCGGCAGTAGTCACAAGTCTCAAACAAAGGAGACAGCCTGTGTCCATTGACATAAGGATGGGCTAACAAATGCGCTCTTTACATAGAGTGGCATTGTATGTACAGTGATACATTGTATAACATGGATGGAACTTTAAAACATTATGCCAAGTAAAATAAGCCAATCACAAAAGACATATTGTATGATTCTACTTATATGAAGGCTCTAGCCCAACGTATGGCAAT